>NW_027672233.1:0-39379 GCF_964165515.1 Mesoplodon bidens | reverse complement strand
TTTGATTTATGGTTTTCTTTGGGTATATGCCCAGAAGTGGAATTGCTGGATCAGATGGTAATTCTATTTCTAGATTTTTTAAGGAAACTCCATAGTGTTCTCCATAGTGACTCTATCAATTTACATTCCCACCAATAGTGGAAGAGGGCTCCTTTTGTCCACACCCTCCCCAGAATTTGTTGTTTGTAGATTTTCTGATGATGCCGATTCTAACAGGTGTGAGGTGATACCTCATTGTAGTTTTGATTTGCATTTCTCTAATAATTAGTGCTCTTGAGCAGCTTCTCATGTGCGCCTTGGCCATCTCTGTGTCTTCTTTGAAGAAACGTCTCTTGAGATCTTCTGCCCATTTCCGTATTGGGAGGATCGTGGGATGGTCAGGCTGTGTGCTGACGCACGTGTCAGTGCCAGCGTAAGGGCCAGGAGTAGGGTACATCATAGGGTAACGTGTAGGGCTGGTGGTGGGTTTCCGTTCCGGGCTAGGGTTAGGGTTAGGGAACGGCAAGGTTTAGGGAACAGGTGAGCATAGGGACACGTGGGAGAGGCAGGCTACGTGCTGACAAACGTGTCAGTGCCAGCGTACGGGTCTGGAGTAAAGTATGGTGTAGGGCTAGTTGTGGGTTTCCATTCCGCGCTAGGGTTAGGGTTAGGGAACGGCAAGGCTTAGGGCACAGCTGAGGGTACAGAAACGTGGGAGGGTCAGGCTATGTGCTGACGCACGTTTCAGTGCCAGTGTACGGGCCAGGATTAGGGTACGGAGTAGGGTAAGGTGTAGGGCTGTTGGTGGGTTTCTGTTCCGGGTTAGGGTTAGGGAACGGCAAGGCTTAGGGCACAGGTAAGGGTACTGAAACGAGGGAGAGGCACGCTACGTGCTGACACACGGGTCAGTGCCAGCGTACGCGCCAGAATTAGGGTACGGCGTAGGGTAAGGTGTAGGGCTGGTGGTGGGTTTCTGTTCCAGGGTAGGGTTAGGGTTAGGGATCGGCAAGGCTTAGGGCACAGGTGAGGGTATGGAAACATGGGAGTGGCAGGCTACGTGCTTACACAAGGGTCAGTTCCAGTGTACGGCCCAGGAGTAGGGTACGGCGTAGGGTAAGGTGTAGGGCTGGTGGTGGGTTTCCGTTTCCGGCTAGGGTTAGGGTTAGGGAATGGCAAGGCTTAGGGCACAGGTGAGGGTACAGAAACGTGGGAGGGTCAGGCTACGTGCTGACGCAAGTGTCAGTGCCAGCGTACGGCCCAGGAATAGGGTATGGCGTAGGGTAAAGTGTAGGGTTAGGGTTAGGGAACGGCAAGGCTTAGGGCACAGGTGAGGGTACGGAAACGTGGGAGGGTCAGGCTACATGCTGAAGCACGGGTCAGTGCCAGGGTGTGGACCAGGAGTAGGGTACGGCGTAGGGTAAGGTGTAAGACTGGTGGTGGGTGTCCATTCCGGGGTTTGATTAGGGTTAGGGAACGTCAAGTTTTAGGGCACAGGTGAGGGTACGGAAACGTGGGAGGGTCAGGCTACCTGCTGACGCATGGGTCAGTGCCAGCGTATGGGCCAGGAGTAGGGTACGGCGTAGGGTAAGGTGTAGGGCTGGTGGTGGGTTTCCGTTCTGGGCTAGGGTTAGGGTTAGGGAACGGCAAGGCTAAGGGCACAGGTGAGGGTACGGAAACTTGGGTGAGGCAGGCTACGTGCTGACGCACGGGTCAGTGCCAGCATACAGGCCAGGAGTAGGGTAAGGCATAGGGTATGGTGTAGGGCTGGTGGTGGGTTTCAGTTCAGGGCTAGGGTTAGGGTTAGTGAACGGCAAGGCTTAGGGCACAGGTGAGGGTACAGAAACGTGTTAGGTTCATGGTGCATGTTGATGCATGGAATAGTGTCATCGTACGCATTAGGATTAGGGTACGGCGTACAGTAAGGTGTACGGATGGCGGTAGGTTTACATTCCGGTGTAGGGTTAGGGATAGCGAATTGCAAGGTATAGGGCACAGGTGATGGTACGGAATTGTGTTAGGTTCAGGGTACGTGTTGACTCACGGGTTAGTGTGAGCGTACGCATGAGGATTAGGGTACCGCATAGAGTAAGGTGTAGGGTTGGTGGTAGGTTTCCGTTCCAGTCTAGGGTTATGTTTAGGGACTGGCAAAGTTTAGGGCACAGGTGAGGGTACGAAACGTGTTAGGGTCAGGGTACGTGTTGATGCACAGGTTAGTGTCAGCATACGAATTAGGATTAGGGTATGGCGTAAGGTAAGGTGTAGGGTTGGTGGTAGTTTTCCGTTCCGGGCTAGGGTTAAGGTAAGGGAACGGCAAGGTTTATGGCAGAGGTGAGGGTACGGAAACGTGTTAGGGTCAGGGTACGTGTTGACGTATGGATTAGGATTAGGGTACGGCTTAGGGTAAGGTGTAGGGCTGATGGTAGGTTTCTGTTCCGGGCTAAGGTTAAGGATAGGCAACGGCAAGGTTTGGGGCACAGCTGAGGGTACGGAAACGTGTTAGTGTCAGGGTACATGTTGACTCACCGGTTAGTGCCAGCGTACGGATTAGGATTAGTGTACCGCGTAGATAAGGTGCACGGTTGGTGGTAGGTTTCCGTTCCAGCCTATGGTTAGGGTTAGGGAAAGTCAAGGTTTCTATTTGTAGGTTTTTTAAGGAAACTCCATACTGTTCTCCATAGTGACTGTATCAATTTACATTCCCAACAATAGTGGAAGAGGGCTCCTTTTGTCCACACCCTCCCCAGAATTTGTTGTCTGTAGATTTTCTGATGATGCTGATTCTAACAGGTGTGAGGTGATACCTCATTGTAGTTTTGATTTGCATTTCTCTAATAATTAGTGCTCTTGAGCAGCTTTTCATGTGCGTCTTAGCCATCTCTGTGTCTTCTTTGAAGAAACGTCTCTTTAGATATTCTGCCCATGTTTGTATTGGGTTGTTTGTTTTTTTAATATTAAGCTGCATGAGCTGTTTATATATATTGGAGATTAAACCTTTGTCCATTGATTCGTTTGCAACTATTTTCGCCCCTTCTGAGGGATGCCTTTTTCCATTCCCGTGTTTTTAACCAAAAAAGAAAGAAAGACAAAGAAGCAGAACACTAATGTGCGTAAAATATGGCTTTTGAAACGGTCGTTTTGAAATATGGACGTCCTTTGAATTTTTTGGTCGATATGTGACCCCAGGATTTGTTTTCAGGGCAGGTGTCATTTACAGGCCTGCAATGATTTTGAATATCAACTGACCTTTAGCGCTGGGATTAAAGCTGCTGTTGTGTGAAACGGCCACAAGGTGGCAGCAGTTCTCTCTTTCAAATCAGGTTATTAGTGCAACAGAGCCTCAATGGAAGTCTTGTTCTAGATTGGAATTTAGAATGGAATGTGCCAGGAGAAAGCCCCTCAAGTTTGTCTCACTACTTCTTGTTCGTGTTTTTAATTTAATTTTTTATTTTTTATTACAGCAAGTTTGATTACAATGCTTGGCTTGTTGTAGGTGTGGAAGATGTGGTTCTTTTACACATATACAGATGTCTGTTCTTCCTGGGATCCTTTGCCCATGTACGTTAAGACAGAATGTTGAGTAGTCCTCTCTTTGTATTCCGTAGGTCTTAGGTGATTATATATGTCACCTGTGTTTGTATATGTCTGTTAACCCCAATATCGTAATGAAACCCATCCTCACACCTTTCCATTGGTGAACCATAAGTTTGTTTAATGAATCTGTGATTGCCCTTCTCCGTGGAAATATCTGCCCTGGTATCCATTTTTAGGTAACACCTATAAGTGATATGATACGATATGTGTCTTTCACTTTCTGACTTACTACAAGTCATGTGATAACCTCTAGGCTCATCTACGGTGCTGCAAATGGCATTGTGTCCTTTTTTCCTTGGCTTCTATTCTGCTTTAGCGAGGTCCATTTTCAACACTGTGATTCCCTGAGGGTTGTGGATTAGCTGACGTGGGCAGCCTTATCCTGCCGGCCGGCCCTCCCCAGGTGTGCCTGGTTGAGGTCAATATAAACAGCGCTCCAGGCAGCAATAGCCCCTGAAGCTGTGCCTGCCTCCATATTCTTTGCCCCGTGAGCAGTCTCGGGGCTGTGCTGGTGGGAGGGAGTGAGGGGCCACAGCTTTGTTGGTGGCCCGGTGTGAGTGGAGTTCTGCTGGCCTTTCTGCAGGAGTTGCCAAGCTGCCACCTGTAAAGAAGAGGATGTGTCACCCATACCTCCCGCTGGAATTTCTCTCCGGACAGAGGTGAGGAAGGAAAAAATCAGTGGGGGCCGGGACAGGTGGGGTATCTCTGGCAGGACAATGGAAAGCTTCCGGAAGAGTGCCCTGGGCCAGGACCACCCTGGCTGGCCTGGAGGCACCAAGTTGGCCTGCGTTCTCTCGCTGTTGTGGCTCCACGGCCCTTCCTCTAGTCTTTCAAGCCCTTGTACATATTCAGGTGTTTTACCTGGGAAGGGTGGGAACAGTTCAGCAACAGCTGGCCTGGGGCTCAGCTCACCTTTGTTCAGAGATGCCTCGGCTCGGTCCCCCCGCTTTGCAATGAGGAAGCTCCTTGTGTGGGGTGTGGGTTGCTGGCTGTACGGGAGATGATTCCCCACCTCTGAACAATTTCAATATTGTTTACCGTTGGAGCAAGTGCCCTGATAGTGTTTTTCTCTGTATAACTGGTCGGTTCAGGTTTTTCTTCGTTTATGGTTCAAGTTAGCTTTTATTCCTCTTTTATGTATTTATAGATATAAGCATGGAAATAATTTATTCCTATAAATACATCTGTGTGAAGGGAAGAGCTTTTTTCTGTTTTATTTTTAAATTTTATATTTTAACATTTTGAAATTTAATTTTATTTACTTTTTTATACAGCGGGTTATTATTAGTTATGTATTTTATGCATATACATGTATACAGGTCAATCTCAATCTCCCAACTCGTCCCACCACCACCACCCCATGGCTTCCCACACTTGGTGTCCATACGTTTGTTCTCTACCTCTGTGTCTCTATTTCTTCCCTGCAAACCAGTTCATCTGTACCATTTTTTAGGTTCCACATATATGCATTAATATACAATATTTGTTTTCCCCTTTCTGACTTACTTCATTCTGTATGACTGTCTCTAGATCCATCGATGTCTCTACAAATGACCCAGATTCATTCCTTTTTATGGCCGAGTAATATTCCATTTTATATATGTACCCCATCTTTATCCATTCATCTGTCTTTGGGCGTTTAGTTTGCTTCCATTACCTGGCTATTGTAAATAGTGCTGCAATGAACATTGTGGTGAATGTGCCTTTTTGATTTATGGTTTTCTTTGGGTATATGCCCAGAAGTGGAATTGCTGGATCAGATGGTAATTCTATTTCTAGATTTTTTAAGGAAACTCCATAGTGTTCTCCATAGTGACTCTATCAATTTACATTCCCACCAATAGTGGAAGAGGGCTCCTTTTGTCCACACCCTCCCCAGAATTTGTTGTTTGTAGATTTTCTGATGATGCCGATTCTAACAGGTGTGAGGTGATACCTCATTGTAGTTTTGATTTGCATTTCTCTAATAATTAGTGCTCTTGAGCAGCTTCTCATGTGCGCCTTGGCCATCTCTGTGTCTTCTTTGAAGAAACGTCTCTTGAGATCTTCTGCCCATTTCCGTATTGGGAGGATCGTGGGATGGTCAGGCTGTGTGCTGACGCACGTGTCAGTGCCAGCGTAAGGGCCAGGAGTAGGGTACATCATAGGGTAACGTGTAGGGCTGGTGGTGGGTTTCCGTTCCGGGCTAGGGTTAGGGTTAGGGAACGGCAAGGTTTAGGGAACAGGTGAGCATAGGGACACGTGGGAGAGGCAGGCTACGTGCTGACAAACGTGTCAGTGCCAGCGTACGGGTCTGGAGTAAAGTATGGTGTAGGGCTAGTTGTGGGTTTCCATTCCGCGCTAGGGTTAGGGTTAGGGAACGGCAAGGCTTAGGGCACAGCTGAGGGTACAGAAACGTGGGAGGGTCAGGCTATGTGCTGACGCACGTTTCAGTGCCAGTGTACGGGCCAGGATTAGGGTACGGAGTAGGGTAAGGTGTAGGGCTGTTGGTGGGTTTCTGTTCCGGGTTAGGGTTAGGGAACGGCAAGGCTTAGGGCACAGGTAAGGGTACTGAAACGAGGGAGAGGCACGCTACGTGCTGACACACGGGTCAGTGCCAGCGTACGCGCCAGAATTAGGGTACGGCGTAGGGTAAGGTGTAGGGCTGGTGGTGGGTTTCTGTTCCAGGGTAGGGTTAGGGTTAGGGATCGGCAAGGCTTAGGGCACAGGTGAGGGTATGGAAACATGGGAGTGGCAGGCTACGTGCTTACACAAGGGTCAGTTCCAGTGTACGGCCCAGGAGTAGGGTACGGCGTAGGGTAAGGTGTAGGGCTGGTGGTGGGTTTCCGTTTCCGGCTAGGGTTAGGGTTAGGGAATGGCAAGGCTTAGGGCACAGGTGAGGGTACAGAAACGTGGGAGGGTCAGGCTACGTGCTGACGCAAGTGTCAGTGCCAGCGTACGGCCCAGGAATAGGGTATGGCGTAGGGTAAAGTGTAGGGTTAGGGTTAGGGAACGGCAAGGCTTAGGGCACAGGTGAGGGTACGGAAACGTGGGAGGGTCAGGCTACATGCTGAAGCACGGGTCAGTGCCAGGGTGTGGACCAGGAGTAGGGTACGGCGTAGGGTAAGGTGTAAGACTGGTGGTGGGTGTCCATTCCGGGGTTTGATTAGGGTTAGGGAACGTCAAGTTTTAGGGCACAGGTGAGGGTACGGAAACGTGGGAGGGTCAGGCTACCTGCTGACGCATGGGTCAGTGCCAGCGTATGGGCCAGGAGTAGGGTACGGCGTAGGGTAAGGTGTAGGGCTGGTGGTGGGTTTCCGTTCTGGGCTAGGGTTAGGGTTAGGGAACGGCAAGGCTAAGGGCACAGGTGAGGGTACGGAAACTTGGGTGAGGCAGGCTACGTGCTGACGCACGGGTCAGTGCCAGCATACAGGCCAGGAGTAGGGTAAGGCATAGGGTATGGTGTAGGGCTGGTGGTGGGTTTCAGTTCAGGGCTAGGGTTAGGGTTAGTGAACGGCAAGGCTTAGGGCACAGGTGAGGGTACAGAAACGTGTTAGGTTCATGGTGCATGTTGATGCATGGAATAGTGTCATCGTACGCATTAGGATTAGGGTACGGCGTACAGTAAGGTGTACGGATGGCGGTAGGTTTACATTCCGGTGTAGGGTTAGGGATAGCGAATTGCAAGGTATAGGGCACAGGTGATGGTACGGAATTGTGTTAGGTTCAGGGTACGTGTTGACTCACGGGTTAGTGTGAGCGTACGCATGAGGATTAGGGTACCGCATAGAGTAAGGTGTAGGGTTGGTGGTAGGTTTCCGTTCCAGTCTAGGGTTATGTTTAGGGACTGGCAAAGTTTAGGGCACAGGTGAGGGTACGAAACGTGTTAGGGTCAGGGTACGTGTTGATGCACAGGTTAGTGTCAGCATACGAATTAGGATTAGGGTATGGCGTAAGGTAAGGTGTAGGGTTGGTGGTAGTTTTCCGTTCCGGGCTAGGGTTAAGGTAAGGGAACGGCAAGGTTTATGGCAGAGGTGAGGGTACGGAAACGTGTTAGGGTCAGGGTACGTGTTGACGTATGGATTAGGATTAGGGTACGGCTTAGGGTAAGGTGTAGGGCTGATGGTAGGTTTCTGTTCCGGGCTAAGGTTAAGGATAGGCAACGGCAAGGTTTGGGGCACAGCTGAGGGTACGGAAACGTGTTAGTGTCAGGGTACATGTTGACTCACCGGTTAGTGCCAGCGTACGGATTAGGATTAGTGTACCGCGTAGATAAGGTGCACGGTTGGTGGTAGGTTTCCGTTCCAGCCTATGGTTAGGGTTAGGGAAAGTCAAGGTTTCTATTTGTAGGTTTTTTAAGGAAACTCCATACTGTTCTCCATAGTGACTGTATCAATTTACATTCCCAACAATAGTGGAAGAGGGCTCCTTTTGTCCACACCCTCCCCAGAATTTGTTGTCTGTAGATTTTCTGATGATGCTGATTCTAACAGGTGTGAGGTGATACCTCATTGTAGTTTTGATTTGCATTTCTCTAATAATTAGTGCTCTTGAGCAGCTTTTCATGTGCGTCTTAGCCATCTCTGTGTCTTCTTTGAAGAAACGTCTCTTTAGATATTCTGCCCATGTTTGTATTGGGTTGTTTGTTTTTTTAATATTAAGCTGCATGAGCTGTTTATATATATTGGAGATTAAACCTTTGTCCATTGATTCGTTTGCAACTATTTTCGCCCCTTCTGAGGGATGCCTTTTTCCATTCCCGTGTTTTTAACCAAAAAAGAAAGAAAGACAAAGAAGCAGAACACTAATGTGCGTAAAATATGGCTTTTGAAACGGTCGTTTTGAAATATGGACGTCCTTTGAATTTTTTGGTCGATATGTGACCCCAGGATTTGTTTTCAGGGCAGGTGTCATTTACAGGCCTGCAATGATTTTGAATATCAACTGACCTTTAGCGCTGGGATTAAAGCTGCTGTTGTGTGAAACGGCCACAAGGTGGCAGCAGTTCTCTCTTTCAAATCAGGTTATTAGTGCAACAGAGCCTCAATGGAAGTCTTGTTCTAGATTGGAATTTAGAATGGAATGTGCCAGGAGAAAGCCCCTCAAGTTTGTCTCACTACTTCTTGTTCGTGTTTTTAATTTAATTTTTTATTTTTTATTACAGCAAGTTTGATTACAATGCTTGGCTTGTTGTAGGTGTGGAAGATGTGGTTCTTTTACACATATACAGATGTCTGTTCTTCCTGGGATCCTTTGCCCATGTACGTTAAGACAGAATGTTGAGTAGTCCTCTCTTTGTATTCCGTAGGTCTTAGGTGATTATATATGTCACCTGTGTTTGTATATGTCTGTTAACCCCAATATCGTAATGAAACCCATCCTCACACCTTTCCATTGGTGAACCATAAGTTTGTTTAATGAATCTGTGATTGCCCTTCTCCGTGGAAATATCTGCCCTGGTATCCATTTTTAGGTAACACCTATAAGTGATATGATACGATATGTGTCTTTCACTTTCTGACTTACTACAAGTCATGTGATAACCTCTAGGCTCATCTACGGTGCTGCAAATGGCATTGTGTCCTTTTTTTCCTTGGCTTCTATTCTGCTTTAGCGAGGTCCATTTTCAACACTGTGATTCCCTGAGGGTTGTGGATTAGCTGACGTGGGCAGCCTTATCCTGCCGGCCGGCCCTCCCCAGGTGTGCCTGGTTGAGGTCAATATAAACAGCGCTCCAGGCAGCAATAGCCCCTGAAGCTGTGCCTGCCTCCATATTCTTTGCCCCGTGAGCAGTCTCGGGGCTGTGCTGGTGGGAGGGAGTGAGGGGCCACAGCTTTGTTGGTGGCCCGGTGTGAGTGGAGTTCTGCTGGCCTTTCTGCAGGAGTTGCCAAGCTGCCACCTGTAAAGAAGAGGATGTGTCACCCATACCTCCCGCTGGAATTTCTCTCCGGACAGAGGTGAGGAAGGAAAAAATCAGTGGGGGCCGGGACAGGTGGGGTATCTCTGGCAGGACAATGGAAAGCTTCCGGAAGAGTGCCCTGGGCCAGGACCACCCTGGCTGGCCTGGAGGCACCAAGTTGGCCTGCGTTCTCTCGCTGTTGTGGCTCCACGGCCCTTCCTCTAGTCTTTCAAGCCCTTGTACATATTCAGGTGTTTTACCTGGGAAGGGTGGGAACAGTTCAGCAACAGCTGGCCTGGGGCTCAGCTCACCTTTGTTCAGAGATGCCTCGGCTCGGTCCCCCCGCTTTGCAATGAGGAAGCTCCTTGTGTGGGGTGTGGGTTGCTGGCTGTACGGGAGATGATTCCCCACCTCTGAACAATTTCAATATTGTTTACCGTTGGAGCAAGTGCCCTGATAGTGTTTTTCTCTGTATAACTGGTCGGTTCAGGTTTTTCTTCGTTTATGGTTCAAGTTAGCTTTTATTCCTCTTTTATGTATTTATAGATATAAGCATGGAAATAATTTATTCCTATAAATACATCTGTGTGAAGGGAAGAGCTTTTTTCTGTTTTATTTTTAAATTTTATATTTTAACATTTTGAAATTTAATTTTATTTACTTTTTTATACAGCGGGTTATTATTAGTTATGTATTTTATGCATATACATGTATACAGGTCAATCTCAATCTCCCAACTCGTCCCACCACCACCACCCCATGGCTTCCCACACTTGGTGTCCATACGTTTGTTCTCTACCTCTGTGTCTCTATTTCTTCCCTGCAAACCAGTTCATCTGTACCATTTTTTAGGTTCCACATATATGCATTAATATACAATATTTGTTTTCCCCTTTCTGACTTACTTAATTCTGTATGACTGTCTCTAGATCCATCGATGTCTCTACAAATGACCCAGATTCATTCCTTTTTATGGCCGAGTAATATTCCATTTTATATATGTACCCCATCTTTATCCATTCATCTGTCTTTGGGCGTTTAGTTTGCTTCCATTACCTGGCTATTGTAAATAGTGCTGCAATGAACATTGTGGTGAATGTGCCTTTTTGATTTATGGTTTTCTTTGGGTATATGCCCAGAAGTGGAATTGCTGGATCAGATGGTAATTCTATTTCTAGATTTTTTAAGGAAACTCCATAGTGTTCTCCATAGTGACTCTATCAATTTACATTCCCACCAATAGTGGAAGAGGGCTCCTTTTGTCCACACCCTCCCCAGAATTTGTTGTTTGTAGATTTTCTGATGATGCCGATTCTAACAGGTGTGAGGTGATACCTCATTGTAGTTTTGATTTGCATTTCTCTAATAATTAGTGCTCTTGAGCAGCTTCTCATGTGCGCCTTGGCCATCTCTGTGTCTTCTTTGAAGAAACGTCTCTTGAGATCTTCTGCCCATTTCCGTATTTGGAGGATCGTGGGATGGTCAGGCTGTGTGCTGACGCACGTGTCAGTGCCAGCGTTAAGGGCCAGGAGTAGGGTACATCATAGGGTAACGTGTAGGGCTGGTGGTGGGTTTCCGTTCCGGGCTAGGGTTAGGGTTAGGGAACGGCAAGGTTTAGGGAACAGGTGAGCATAGGGACACGTGGGAGAGGCAGGCTACGTGCTGACAAACGTGTCAGTGCCAGCGTACGGGTCTGGAGTAAAGTATGGTGTAGGGCTAGTTGTGGGTTTCCATTCCGCGCTAGCGTTAGGGTTAGGGAATGGCAAGGCTTAGGGCACAGCTGAGGGTACAGAAACGTGGGAGGGTCAGGCTATGTGCTGACGCACGTTTCAGTGCCAGTGTACGGGCCAGGATTAGGGTACGGAGTAGGGTAAGGTGTAGGGCTGTTGGTGGGTTTCTGTTCCGGGTTAGGGTTAGGGAACGGCAAGGCTTAGGGCACAGGTAAGGGTACTGAAACGAGGGAGAGGCACGCTACGTGCTGACACACGGGTCAGTGCCAGCGTACGCGCCAGAATTAGGGTACGGCGTAGGGTAAGGTGTAGGGCTGGTGGTGGGTTTCTGTTCCAGGGTAGGGTTAGGGTTAGGGATCGGCAAGGCTTAGGGCACAGGTGAGGGTATGGAAACATGGGAGTGGCAGGCTACGTGCTTACACAAGGGTCAGTTCCAGTGTACGGCCCAGGAGTAGGGTACGGCGTAGGGTAAGGTGTAGGGCTGGTGGTGGGTTTCCGTTTCCGGCTAGGGTTAGGGTTAGGGAATGGCAAGGCTTAGGGCACAGGTGAGGGTACAGAAACGTGGGAGGGTCAGGCTACGTGCTGACGCAAGTGTCAGTGCCAGCGTACGGCCCAGGAATAGGGTATGGCGTAGGGTAAAGTGTAGGGTTAGGGTTAGGGAACGGCAAGGCTTAGGGCACAGGTGAGGGTACGGAAACGTGGGAGGGTCAGGCTACATGCTGAAGCACGGGTCAGTGCCAGGGTGTGGACCAGGAGTAGGGTACGGCGTAGGGTAAGGTGTAAGACTGGTGGTGGGTGTCCATTCCGGGGTTTGATTAGGGTTAGGGAACGTCAAGTTTTAGGGCACAGGTGAGGGTACGGAAACGTGGGAGGGTCAGGCTACCTGCTGACGCATGGGTCAGTGCCAGCGTATGGGCCAGGAGTAGGGTACGGCGTAGGGTAAGGTGTAGGGCTGGTGGTGGGTTTCCGTTCTGGGCTAGGGTTAGGGTTAGGGAACGGCAAGGCTAAGGGCACAGGTGAGGGTACGGAAACTTGGGTGAGGCAGGCTACGTGCTGACGCACGGGTCAGTGCCAGCATACAGGCCAGGAGTAGGGTAAGGCATAGGGTATGGTGTAGGGCTGGTGGTGGGTTTCAGTTCAGGGCTAGGGTTAGGGTTAGTGAACGGCAAGGCTTAGGGCACAGGTGAGGGTACAGAAACGTGTTAGGTTCATGGTGCATGTTGATGCATGGAATAGTGTCATCGTACGCATTAGGATTAGGGTACGGCGTACAGTAAGGTGTACGGATGGCGGTAGGTTTACATTCCGGTGTAGGGTTAGGGATAGCGAATTGCAAGGTATAGGGCACAGGTGATAGTACGGAATTGTGTTAGGTTCAGGGTACGTGTTGACTCACGGGTTAGTGTGAGCGTACGCATGAGGATTAGGGTACCGCATAGAGTAAGGTGTAGGGTTGGTGGTAGGTTTCCGTTCCAGTCTAGGGTTATGTTTAGGGACTGGCAAAGTTTAGGGCACAGGTGAGGGTACGAAACGTGTTAGGGTCAGGGTACGTGTTGATGCACATGTTAGTGTCAGCATACGAATTAGGATTAGGGTATGGCGTAAGGTAAGGTGTAGGGTTGGTGGTAGTTTTCCGTTCCGGGCTAGGGTTAAGGTAAGGGAACGGCAAGGTTTATGGCAGAGGTGAGGGTACGGAAACGTGTTAGGGTCAGGGTACGTGTTGACGTATGGATTAGGATTAGGGTACGGCTTAGGGTAAGGTGTAGGGCTGATGGTAGGTTTCTGTTCCGGGCTAAGGTTAAGGATAGGCAACGGCAAGGTTTGGGGCACAGCTGAGGGTACGGAAACGTGTTAGTGTCAGGGTACATGTTGACTCACCGGTTAGTGCCAGCGTACGGATTAGGATTAGTGTACCGCGTAGATAAGGTGCACGGTTGGTGGTAGGTTTCCGTTCCAGCCTATGGTTAGGGTTAGGGAAAGTCAAGGTTTCTATTTGTAGGTTTTTTAAGGAAACTCCATACTGTTCTCCATAGTGACTGTATCAATTTACATTCCCAACAATAGTGGAAGAGGGCTCCTTTTGTCCACACCCTCCCCAGAATTTGTTGTCTGTAGATTTTCTGATGATGCTGATTCTAACAGGTGTGAGGTGATACCTCATTGTAGTTTTGATTTGCATTTCTCTAATAATTAGTGCTCTTGAGCAGCTTTTCATGTGCGTCTTAGCCATCTCTGTGTCTTCTTTGAAGAAACGTCTCTTTAGATATTCTGCCCATGTTTGTATTGGGTTGTTTGTTTTTTTAATATTAAGCTGCATGAGCTGTTTATATATATTGGAGATTAAACCTTTGTCCATTGATTCGTTTGCAACTATTTTCGCCCCTTCTGAGGGATGCCTTTTTCCATTCCCGTGTTTTTAACCAAAAAAGAAAGAAAGACAAAGAAGCAGAACACTAATGTGCGTAAAATATGGCTTTTGAAACGGTCGTTTTGAAATATGGACGTCCTTTGAATTTTTTGGTCGATATGTGACCCCAGGATTTGTTTTCAGGGCAGGTGTCATTTACAGGCCTGCAATGATTTTGAATATCAACTGACCTTTAGCGCTGGGATTAAAGCTGCTGTTGTGTGAAACGGCCACAAGGTGGCAGCAGTTCTCTCTTTCAAATCAGGTTATTAGTGCAACAGAGCCTCAATGGAAGTCTTGTTCTAGATTGGAATTTAGAATGGAATGTGCCAGGAGAAAGCCCCTCAAGTTTGTCTCACTACTTCTTGTTCGTGTTTTTAATTTAATTTTTTATTTTTTATTACAGCAAGTTTGATTACAATGCTTGGCTTGTTGTAGGTGTGGAAGATGTGGTTCTTTTACACATATACAGATGTCTGTTCTTCCTGGGATCCTTTGCCCATGTACGTTAAGACAGAATGTTGAGTAGTCCTCTCTTTGTATTCCGTAGGTCTTAGGTGATTATATATGTCACCTGTGTTTGTATATGTCTGTTAACCCCAATATCGTAATGAAACCCATCCTCACACCTTTCCATTGGTGAACCATAAGTTTGTTTAATGAATCTGTGATTGCCCTTCTCCGTGGAAATATCTGCCCTGGTATCCATTTTTAGGTAACACCTATAAGTGATATGATACGATATGTGTCTTTCACTTTCTGACTTACTACAAGTCATGTGATAACCTCTAGGCTCATCTACGGTGCTGCAAATGGCATTGTGTCCTTTTTTTCCTTGGCTTCTATTCTGCTTTAGCGAGGTCCATTTTCAACACTGTGATTCCCTGAGGGTTGTGGATTAGCTGACGTGGGCAGCCTTATCCTGCCGGCCGGCCCTCCCCAGGTGTGCCTGGTTGAGGTCAATATAAACAGCGCTCCAGGCAGCAATAGCCCCTGAAGCTGTGCCTGCCTCCATATTCTTTGCCCCGTGAGCAGTCTCGGGGCTGTGCTGGTGGGAGGGAGTGAGGGGCCACAGCTTTGTTGGTGGCCCGGTGTGAGTGGAGTTCTGCTGGCCTTTCTGCAGGAGTTGCCAAGCTGCCACCTGTAAAGAAGAGGATGTGTCACCCATACCTCCCGCTGGAATTTCTCTCCGGACAGAGGTGAGGAAGGAAAAAATCAGTGGGGGCCGGGACAGGTGGGGTATCTCTGGCAGGACAATGGAAAGCTTCCGGAAGAGTGCCCTGGGCCAGGACCACCCTGGCTGGCCTGGAGGCACCAAGTTGGCCTGCGTTCTCTCGCTGTTGTGGCTCCACGGCCCTTCCTCTAGTCTTTCAAGCCCTTGTACATATTCAGGTGTTTTACCTGGGAAGGGTGGGAACAGTTCAGCAACAGCTGGCCTGGGGCTCAGCTCACCTTTGTTCAGAGATGCCTCGGCTCGGTCCCCCCGCTTTGCAATGAGGAAGCTCCTTGTGTGGGGTGTGGGTTGCTGGCTGTACGGGAGATGATTCCCCACCTCTGAACAATTTCAATATTGTTTACCGTTGGAGCAAGTGCCCTGATAGTGTTTTTCTCTGTATAACTGGTCGGTTCAGGTTTTTCTTCGTTTATGGTTCAAGTTAGCTTTTATTCCTCTTTTATGTATTTATAGATATAAGCATGGAAATAATTTATTCCTATAAATACATCTGTGTGAAGGGAAGAGCTTTTTTCTGTTTTATTTTTAAATTTTATATTTTAACATTTTGAAATTTAATTTTATTTACTTTTTTATACAGCGGGTTATTATTAGTTATGTATTTTATGCATATACATGTATACAGGTCAATCTCAATCTCCCAACTCGTCCCACCACCACCACCCCATGGCTTCCCACACTTGGTGTCCATACGTTTGTTCTCTACCTCTGTGTCTCTATTTCTTCCCTGCAAACCAGTTCATCTGTACCATTTTTTAGGTTCCACATATATGCATTAATATACAATATTTGTTTTCCCCTTTCTGACTTACTTCATTCTGTATGACTGTCTCTAGATCCATCGATGTCTCTACAAATGACCCAGATTCATTCCTTTTTATGGCCGAGTAATATTCCATTTTATATATGTACCCCATCTTTATCCATTCATCTGTCTTTGGGCGTTTAGTTTGCTTCCATTACCTGGCTATTGTAAATAGTGCTGCAATGAACATTGTGGTGAATGTGCCTTTTTGATTTATGGTTTTCTTTGGGTATATGCCCAGAAGTGGAATTGCTGGATCAGATGGTAATTCTATTTCTAGATTTTTTAAGGAAACTCCATAGTGTTCTCCATAGTGACTCTATCAATTTACATTCCCACCAATAGTGGAAGAGGGCTCCTTTTGTCCACACCCTCCCCAGAATTTGTTGTTTGTAGATTTTCTGATGATGCCGATTCTAACAGGTGTGAGGTGATACCTCATTGTAGTTTTGATTTGCATTTCTCTAATAATTAGTGCTCTTGAGCAGCTTCTCATGTGCGCCTTGGCCATCTCTGTGTCTTCTTTGAAGAAACGTCTCTTGAGATCTTCTGCCCATTTCTGTATTGGGAGGATCGTGGGATGGTCAGGCTGTGTGCTGACGCACGTGTCAGTGCCAGCGTAAGGGCCAGGAGTAGGGTACATCATAGGGTAACGTGTAGGGCTGGTGGTGGGTTTCCGTTCCGGGCTAGGGTTAGGGTTAGGGAACGGCAAGGTTTAGGGAACAGGTGAGCATAGGGACACGTGGGAGAGGCAGGCTACGTGCTGACAAACGTGTCAGTGCCAGCGTACGGGTCTGGAGTAAAGTATGGTGTAGGGCTAGTTGTGGGTTTCCATTCCGCGCTAGGGTTAGGGTTAGGGAACGGCAAGGCTTAGGGCACAGCTGAGGGTACAGAAACGTGGGAGGGTCAGGCTATGTGCTGACGCACGTTTCAGTGCCAGTGTACGGGCCAGGATTAGGGTACGGAGTAGGGTAAGGTGTAGGGCTGTTGGTGGGTTTCTGTTCCGGGTTAGGGTTAGGGAACGGCAAGGCTTAGGGCACAGGTAAGGGTACTGAAACGAGGGAGAGGCACGCTACGTGCTGACACACGGGTCAGTGCCAGCGTACGCGCCAGAATTAGGGTACGGCGTAGGGTAAGGTGTAGGGCTGGTGGTGGGTTTCTGTTCCAGGGTAGGGTTAGGGTTAGGGATCGGCAAGGCTTAGGGCACAGGTGAGGGTATGGAAACATGGGAGTGGCAGGCTACGTGCTTACACAAGGGTCAGTTCCAGTGTACGGCCCAGGAGTAGGGTACGGCGTAGGGTAAGGTGTAGGGCTGGTGGTGGGTTTCCGTTTCCGGCTAGGGTTAGGGTTAGGGAATGGCAAGGCTTAGGGCACAGGTGAGGGTACAGAAACGTGGGAGGGTCAGGCTACGTGCTGACGCAAGTGTCAGTGCCAGCGTACGGCCCAGGAATAGGGTATGGCGTAGGGTAAAGTGTAGGGTTAGGGTTAGGGAACGGCAAGGCTTAGGGCACAGGTGAGGGTACGGAAACGTGGGAGGGTCAGGCTACATGCTGAAGCACGGGTCAGTGCCAGGGTGTGGACCAGGAGTAGGGTACGGCGTAGGGTAAGGTGTAAGACTGGTGGTGGGTGTCCATTCCGGGGTTTGATTAGGGTTAGGGAACGTCAAGTTTTAGGGCACAGGTGAGGGTACGGAAACGTGGGAGGGTCAGGCTACCTGCTGACGCATGGGTCAGTGCCAGCGTATGGGCCAGGAGTAGGGTACGGCGTAGGGTAAGGTGTAGGGCTGGTGGTGGGTTTCCGTTCTGGGCTAGGGTTAGGGTTAGGGAACGGCAAGGCTAAGGGCACAGGTGAGGGTACGGAAACTTGGGTGAGGCAGGCTACGTGCTGACGCACGGGTCAGTGCCAGCATACAGGCCAGGAGTAGGGTAAGGCATAGGGTATGGTGTAGGGCTGGTGGTGGGTTTCAGTTCAGGGCTAGGGTTAGGGTTAGTGAACGGCAAGGCTTAGGGCACAGGTGAGGGTACAGAAACGTGTTAGGTTCATGGTGCATGTTGATGCATGGAATAGTGTCATCGTACGCATTAGGATTAGGGTACGGCGTACAGTAAGGTGTACGGATGGCGGTAGGTTTACATTCCGGTGTAGGGTTAGGGATAGCGAATTGCAAGGTATAGGGCACAGGTGATGGTACGGAATTGTGTTAGGTTCAGGGTACGTGTTGACTCACGGGTTAGTGTGAGCGTACGCATGAGGATTAGGGTACCGCATAGAGTAAGGTGTAGGGTTGGTGGTAGGTTTCCGTTCCAGTCTAGGGTTATGTTTAGGGACTGGCAAAGTTTAGGGCACAGGTGAGGGTACGAAACGTGTTAGGGTCAGGGTACGTGTTGATGCACAGGTTAGTGTCAGCATACGAATTAGGATTAGGGTATGGCGTAAGGTAAGGTGTAGGGTTGGTGGTAGTTTTCCGTTCCGGGCTAGGGTTAAGGTAAGGGAACGGCAAGGTTTATGGCAGAGGTGAGGGTACGGAAACGTGTTAGGGTCAGGGTACGTGTTGACGTATGGATTAGGATTAGGGTACGGCTTAGGGTAAGGTGTAGGGCTGATGGTAGGTTTCTGTTCCGGGCTAAGGTTAAGGATAGGCAACGGCAAGGTTTGGGGCACAGCTGAGGGTACGGAAACGTGTTAGTGTCAGGGTACATGTTGACTCACCGGTTAGTGCCAGCGTACGGATTAGGATTAGTGTACCGCGTAGATAAGGTGCACGGTTGGTGGTAGGTTTCCGTTCCAGCCTATGGTTAGGGTTAGGGAAAGTCAAGGTTTCTATTTGTAGGTTTTTTAAGGAAACTCCATACTGTTCTCCATAGTGACTGTATCAATTTACATTCCCAACAATAGTGGAGGAGGGCTCCTTTTGTCCACACCCTCCCCAGAATTTGTTGTCTGTAGATTTTCTGATGATGCTGATTCTAACAGGTGTGAGGTGATACCTCATTGTAGTTTTGATTTGCATTTCTCTAATAATTAGTGCTCTTGAGCAGCTTTTCATGTGCGTCTTAGCCATCTCTGTGTCTTCTTTGAAGAAACGTCTCTTTAGATATTCTGCCCATGTTTGTATTGGGTTGTTTGTTTTTTTAATATTAAGCTGCATGAGCTGTTTATATATATTGGAGATTAAACCTTTGTCCATTGATTCGTTTGCAACTATTTTCGCCCCTTCTGAGGGATGCCTTTTTCCATTCCCGTGTTTTTAACCAAAAAAGAAAGAAAGACAAAGAAGCAGAACACTAATGTGCGTAAAATATGGCTTTTGAAACGGTCGTTTTGAAATATGGACGTCCTTTGAATTTTTTGGTCGATATGTGACCCCAGGATTTGTTTTCAGGGCAGGTGTCATTTACAGGCCTGCAATGATTTTGAATATCAACTGACCTTTAGCGCTGGGATTAAAGCTGCTGTTGTGTGAAACGGCCACAAGGTGGCAGCAGTTCTCTCTTTCAAATCAGGTTATTAGTGCAACAGAGCCTCAATGGAAGTCTTGTTCTAGATTGGAATTTAGAATGGAATGTGCCAGGAGAAAGCCCCTCAAGTTTGTCTCACTACTTCTTGTTCGTGTTTTTAATTTAATTTTTTATTTTTTATTACAGCAAGTTTGATTACAATGCTTGGCTTGTTGTAGGTGTGGAAGATGTGGTTCTTTTACACATATACAGATGTCTGTTCTTCCTGGGATCCTTTGCCCATGTACGTTAAGACAGAATGTTGAGTAGTCCTCTCTTTGTATTCCGTAGGTCTTAGGTGATTATATATGTCACCTGTGTTTGTATATGTCTGTTAACCCCAATATCGTAATGAAACCCATCCTCACACCTTTCCATTGGTGAACCATAAGTTTGTTTAATGAATCTGTGATTGCCCTTCTCCGTGGAAATATCTGCCCTGGTATCCATTTTTAGGTAACACCTATAAGTGATATGATACGATATGTGTCTTTCACTTTCTGACTTACTACAAGTCATGTGATAACCTCTAGGCTCATCTACGGTGCTGCAAATGGCATTGTGTCCTTTTTTTCCTTGGCTTCTATTCTGCTTTAGCGAGGTCCATTTTCAACACTGTGATTCCCTGAGGGTTGTGGATTAGCTGACGTGGGCAGCCTTATCCTGCCGGCCGGCCCTCCCCAGGTGTGCCTGGTTGAGGTCAATATAAACAGCGCTCCAGGCAGCAATAGCCCCTGAAGCTGTGCCTGCCTCCATATTCTTTGCCCCGTGAGCAGTCTCGGGGCTGTGCTGGTGGGAGGGAGTGAGGGGCCACAGCTTTGTTGGTGGCCCGGTGTGAGTGGAGTTCTGCTGGCCTTTCTGCAGGAGTTGCCAAGCTGCCACCTGTAAAGAAGAGGATGTGTCACCCATACCTCCCGCTGGAATTTCTCTCCGGACAGAGGTGAGGAAGGAAAAAATCAGTGGGGGCCGGGACAGGTGGGGTATCTCTGGCAGGACAATGGAAAGCTTCCGGAAGAGTGCCCTGGGCCAGGACCACCCTGGCTGGCCTGGAGGCACCAAGTTGGCCTGCGTTCTCTCGCTGTTGTGGCTCCACGGCCCTTCCTCTAGTCTTTCAAGCCCTTGTACATATTCAGGTGTTTTACCTGGGAAGGGTGGGAACAGTTCAGCAACAGCTGGCCTGGGGCTCAGCTCACCTTTGTTCAGAGATGCCTCGGCTCGGTCCCCCCGCTTTGCAATGAGGAAGCTCCTTGTGTGGGGTGTGGGTTGCTGGCTGTACGGGAGATGATTCCCCACCTCTGAACAATTTCAATATTGTTTACCGTTGGAGCAAGTGCCCTGATAGTGTTTTTCTCTGTATAACTGGTCGGTTCAGGTTTTTCTTCGTTTATGGTTCAAGTTAGCTTTTATTCCTCTTTTATGTATTTATAGATATAAGCATGGAAATAATTTATTCCTATAAATACATCTGTGTGAAGGGAAGAGCTTTTTTCTGTTTTATTTTTAAATTTTATATTTTAACATTTTGAAATTTAATTTTATTTACTTTTTTATACAGCGGGTTATTATTAGTTATGTATTTTATGCATATACATGTATACAGGTCAATCTCAATCTCCCAACTCGTCCCACCACCACCACCCCATGGCTTCCCACACTTGGTGTCCATACGTTTGTTCTCTACCTCTGTGTCTCTATTTCTTCCCTGCAAACCAGTTCATCTGTACCATTTTTTAGGTTCCACATATATGCATTAATATACAATATTTGTTTTCCCCTTTCTGACTTACTTCATTCTGTATGACTGTCTCTAGATCCATCGATGTCTCTACAAATGACCCAGATTCATTCCTTTTTATGGCCGAGTAGTATTCCATTTTATATATGTACCCCATCTTTATCCATTCATCTGTCTTTGGGCGTTTAGTTTGCTTCCATTACCTGGCTATTGTAAATAGTGCTGCAATGAACATTGTGGTGAATGTGCCTTTTTGATTTATGGTTTTCTTTGGGTATATGCCCAGAAGTGGAATTGCTGGATCAGATGGTAATTCTATTTCTAGATTTTTTAAGGAAACTCCATAGTGTTCTCCATAGTGACTCTATCAATTTACATTCCCACCAATAGTGGAAGAGGGCTCCTTTTGTCCACACCCTCCCCAGAATTTGTTGTTTGTAGATTTTCTGATGATGCCGATTCTAACAGGTGTGAGGTGATACCTCATTGTAGTTTTGATTTGCATTTCTCTAATAATTAGTGCTCTTGAGCAGCTTCTCATGTGCGCCTTGGCCATCTCTGTGTCTTCTTTGAAGAAACGTCTCTTGAGATCTTCTGCCCATTTCTGTATTGGGAGGATCGTGGGATGGTCAGGCTGTGTGCTGACGCACGTGTCAGTGCCAGCGTAAGGGCCAGGAGTAGGGTACATCATAGGGTAACGTGTAGGGCTGGTGGTGGGTTTCCGTTCCGGGCTAGGGTTAGGGTTAGGGAACGGCAAGGTTTAGGGAACAGGTGAGCATAGGGACACGTGGGAGAGGCAGGCTACGTGCTGACAAACGTGTCAGTGCCAGCGTACGGGTCTGGAGTAAAGTATGGTGTAGGGCTAGTTGTGGGTTTCCATTCCGCGCTAGGGTTAGGGTTAGGGAACGGCAAGGCTTAGGGCACAGCTGAGGGTACAGAAACGTGGGAGGGTCAGGCTATGTGCTGACGCACGTTTCAGTGCCAGTGTACGGGCCAGGATTAGGGTACGGAGTAGGGTAAGGTGTAGGGCTGTTGGTGGGTTTCTGTTCCGGGTTAGGGTTAGGGAACGGCAAGGCTTAGGGCACAGGTAAGGGTACTGAAACGAGGGAGAGGCACGCTACGTGCTGACACACGGGTCAGTGCCAGCGTACGCGCCAGAATTAGGGTACGGCGTAGGGTAAGGTGTAGGGCTGGTGGTGGGTTTCTGTTCCAGGGTAGGGTTAGGGTTAGGGATCGGCAAGGCTTAGGGCACAGGTGAGGGTATGGAAACATGGGAGTGGCAGGCTACGTGCTTACACAAGGGTCAGTTCCAGTGTACGGCCCAGGAGTAGGGTACGGCGTAGGGTAAGGTGTAGGGCTGGTGGTGGGTTTCCGTTTCCGGCTAGGGTTAGGGTTAGGGAATGGCAAGGCTTAGGGCACAGGTGAGGGTACAGAAACGTGGGAGGGTCAGGCTACGTGCTGACGCAAGTGTCAGTGCCAGCGTACGGCCCAGGAATAGGGTATGGCGTAGGGTAAAATGTAGGGTTAGGGTTAGGGAACGGCAAGGCTTAGGGCACAGGTGAGGGTACGGAAACGTGGGAGGGTCAGGCTACATGCTGAAGCACGGGTCAGTGCCAGGGTGTGGACCAGGAGTAGGGTACGGCGTAGGGTAAGGTGTAAGACTGGTGGTGGGTGTCCATTCCGGGGTTTGATTAGGGTTAGGGAACGTCAAGTTTTAGGGCACAGGTGAGGGTACGGAAACGTGGGAGGGTCAGGCTACCTGCTGACGCATGGGTCAGTGCCAGCGTATGGGCCAGGAGTAGGGTACGGCGTAGGGTAAGGTGTAGGGCTGGTGGTGGGTTTCCGTTCTGGGCTAGGGTTAGGGTTAGGGAACGGCAAGGCTAAGGGCACAGGTGAGGGTACGGAAACTTGGGTGAGGCAGGCTACGTGCTGACGCACGGGTCAGTGCCAGCATACAGGCCAGGAGTAGGGTAAGGCATAGGGTATGGTGTAGGGCTGGTGGTGGGTTTCAGTTCAGGGCTAGGGTTAGGGTTAGTGAACGGCAAGGCTTAGGGCACAGGTGAGGGTACAGAAACGTGTTAGGTTCATGGTGCATGTTGATGCATGGAATAGTGTCATCGTACGCATTAGGATTAGGGTACGGCGTACAGTAAGGTGTACGGATGGCGGTAGGTTTACATTCCGGTGTAGGGTTAGGGATAGCGAATTGCAAGGTATAGGGCACAGGTGATGGTACGGAATTGTGTTAGGTTCAGGGTACGTGTTGACTCACGGGTTAGTGTGAGCGTACGCATGAGGATTAGGGTACCGCATAGAGTAAGGTGTAGGGTTGGTGGTAGGTTTCCGTTCCAGTCTAGGGTTATGTTTAGGGACTGGCAAAGTTTAGGGCACAGGTGAGGGTACGAAACGTGTTAGGGTCAGGGTACGTGTTGATGCACAGGTTAGTGTCAGCATACGAATTAGGATTAGGGTATGGCGTAAGGTAAGGTGTAGGGTTGGTGGTAGTTTTCCGTTCCGGGCTAGGGTTAAGGTAAGGGAACGGCAAGGTTTATGGCAGAGGTGAGGGTACGGAAACGTGTTAGGGTCAGGGTACGTGTTGACGTATGGATTAGGATTAGGGTACGGCTTAGGGTAAGGTGTAGGGCTGATGGTAGGTTTCTGTTCCGGGCTAAGGTTAAGGATAGGCAACGGCAAGGTTTGGGGCACAGCTGAGGGTACGGAAACGTGTTAGTGTCAGGGTACATGTTGACTCACCGGTTAGTGCCAGCGTACGGATTAGGATTAGTGTACCGCGTAGATAAGGTGCACGGTTGGTGGTAGGTTTCCGTTCCAGCCTATGGTTAGGGTTAGGGAAAGTCAAGGTTTCTATTTGTAGGTTTTTTAAGGAAACTCCATACTGTTCTCCATAGTGACTGTATCAATTTACATTCCCAACAATAGTGGAAGAGGGCTCCTTTTGTCCACACCCTCCCCAGAATTTGTTGTCTGTAGATTTTCTGATGATGCTGATTCTAACAGGTGTGAGGTGATACCTCATTGTAGTTTTGATTTGCATTTCTCTAATAATTAGTGCTCTTGAGCAGCTTTTCATGTGCGTCTTAGCCATCTCTGTGTCTTCTTTGAAGAAACGTCTCTTTAGATATTCTGCCCATGTTTGTATTGGGTTGTTTGTTTTTTTAATATTAAGCTGCATGAGCTGTTTATATATATTGGAGATTAAACCTTTGTCCATTGATTCGTTTGCAACTATTTTCGCCCCTTCTGAGGGATGCCTTTTTCCATTCCCGTGTTTTTAACCAAAAAAGAAAGAAAGACAAAGAAGCAGAACACTAATGTGCGTAAAATATGGCTTTTGAAACGGTCGTTTTGAAATATGGACGTCCTTTGAATTTTTTGGTCGATATGTGACCCCAGGATTTGTTTTCAGGGCAGGTGTCATTTACAGGCCTGCAATGATTTTGAATATCAACTGACCTTTAGCGCTGGGATTAAAGCTGCTGTTGTGTGAAACGGCCACAAGGTGGCAGCAGTTCTCTCTTTCAAATCAGGTTATTAGTGCAACAGAGCCTCAATGGAAGTCTTGTTCTAGATTGGAATTTAGAATGGAATGTGCCAGGAGAAAGCCCCTCAAGTTTGTCTCACTACTTCTTGTTCGTGTTTTTAATTTAATTTTTTATTTTTTATTACAGCAAGTTTGATTACAATGCTTGGCTTGTTGTAGGTGTGGAAGATGTGGTTCTTTTACACATATACAGATGTCTGTTCTTCCTGGGATCCTTTGCCCATGTACGTTAAGACAGAATGTTGAGTAGTCCTCTCTTTGTATTCCGTAGGTCTTAGGTGATTATATATGTCACCTGTGTTTGTATATGTCTGTTAACCCCAATATCGTAATGAAACCCATCCTCACACCTTTCCATTGGTGAACCATAAGTTTGTTTAATGAATCTGTGATTGCCCTTCTCCGTGGAAATATCTGCCCTGGTATCCATTTTTAGGTAACACCTATAAGTGATATGATACGATATGTGTCTTTCACTTTCTGACTTACTACAAGTCATGTGATAACCTCTAGGCTCATCTACGGTGCTGCAAATGGCATTGTGTCCTTTTTTTCCTTGGCTTCTATTCTGCTTTAGCGAGGTCCATTTTCAACACTGTGATTCCCTGAGGGTTGTGGATTAGCTGACGTGGGCAGCCTTATCCTGCCGGCCGGCCCTCCCCAGGTGTGCCTGGTTGAGGTCAATATAAACAGCGCTCCAGGCAGCAATAGCCCCTGAAGCTGTGCCTGCCTCCATATTCTTTGCCCCGTGAGCAGTCTCGGGGCTGTGCTGGTGGGAGGGAGTGAGGGGCCACAGCTTTGTTGGTGGCCCGGTGTGAGTGGAGTTCTGCTGGCCTTTCTGCAGGAGTTGCCAAGCTGCCACCTGTAAAGAAGAGGATGTGTCACCCATACCTCCCGCTGGAATTTCTCTCCGGACAGAGGTGAGGAAGGAAAAAATCAGTGGGGGCCGGGACAGGTGGGGTATCTCTGGCAGGACAATGGAAAGCTTCCGGAAGAGTGCCCTGGGCCAGGACCACCCTGGCTGGCCTGGAGGCACCAAGTTGGCCTGCGTTCTCTCGCTGTTGTGGCTCCACGGCCCTTCCTCTAGTCTTTCAAGCCCTTGTACATATTCAGGTGTTTTACCTGGGAAGGGTGGGAACAGTTCAGCAACAGCTGGCCTGGGGCTCAGCTCACCTTTGTTCAGAGATGCCTCGGCTCGGTCCCCCCGCTTTGCAATGAGGAAGCTCCTTGTGTGGGGTGTGGGTTGCTGGCTGTACGGGAGATGATTCCCCACCTCTGAACAATTTCAATATTGTTTACCGTTGGAGCAAGTGCCCTGATAGTGTTTTTCTCTGTATAACTGGTCGGTTCAGGTTTTTCTTCGTTTATGGTTCAAGTTAGCTTTTATTCCTCTTTTATGTATTTATAGATATAAGCATGGAAATAATTTATTCCTATAAATACATCTGTGTGAAGGGAAGAGCTTTTTTCTGTTTTATTTTTAAATTTTATATTTTAACATTTTGAAATTTAATTTTATTTACTTTTTTATACAGCGGGTTATTATTAGTTATGTATTTTATGCATATACATGTATACAGGTCAATCTCAATCTCCCAACTCGTCCCACCACCACCACCCCATGGCTTCCCACACTTGGTGTCCATACGTTTGTTCTCTACCTCTGTGTCTCTATTTCTTCCCTGCAAACCAGTTCATCTGTACCATTTTTTAGGTTCCACATATATGCATTAATATACAATATTTGTTTTCCCCTTTCTGACTTACTTCATTCTGTATGACTGTCTCTAGATCCATCGATGTCTCTACAAATGACCCAGATTCATTCCTTTTTATGGCCGAGTAATATTCCATTTTATATATGTACCCCATCTTTATCCATTCATCTGTCTTTGGGCGTTTAGTTTGCTTCCATTACCTGGCTATTGTAAATAGTGCTGCAATGAACATTGTGGTGAATGTGCCTTTTTGATTTATGGTTTTCTTTGGGTATATGCCCAGAAGTGGAATTGCTGGATCAGATGGTAATTCTATTTCTAGATTTTTTAAGGAAACTCCATAGTGTTCTCCATAGTGACTCTATCAATTTACATTCCCACCAATAGTGGAAGAGGGCTCCTTTTGTCCACACCCTCCCCAGAATTTGTTGTTTGTAGATTTTCTGATGATGCCGATTCTAACAGGTGTGAGGTGATACCTCATTGTAGTTTTGATTTGCATTTCTCTAATAATTAGTGCTCTTGAGCAGCTTCTCATGTGCGCCTTGGCCATCTCTGTGTCTTCTTTGAAGAAACGTCTCTTGAGATCTTCTGCCCATTTCTGTATTGGGAGGATCGTGGGATGGTCAGGCTGTGTGCTGACGCACGTGTCAGTGCCAGCGTTAAGGGCCAGGAGTAGGGTACATCATAGGGTAACGTGTAGGGCTGGTGGTGGGTTTCCGTTCCGGGCTAGGGTTAGGGTTAGGGAACGGCAAGGTTTAGGGAACAGGTGAGCATAGGGACACGTGGGAGAGGCAGGCTACGTGCTGACAAACGTGTCAGTGCCAGCGTACGGGTCTGGAGTAAAGTATGGTGTAGGGCTAGTTGTGGGTTTCCATTCCGCGCTAGGGTTAGGGTTAGGGAACGGCAAGGCTTAGGGCACAGCTGAGGGTACAGAAACGTGGGAGGGTCAGGCTATGTGCTGACGCACGTTTCAGTGCCAGTGTACGGGCCAGGATTAGGGTACGGAGTAGGGTAAGGTGTAGGGCTGTTGGTGGGTTTCTGTTCCGGGTTAGGGTTAGGGAACGGCAAGGCTTAGGGCACAGGTAAGGGTACTGAAACGAGGGAGAGGCACGCTACGTGCTGACACACGGGTCAGTGCCAGCGTACGCGCCAGAATTAGGGTACGGCGTAGGGTAAGGTGTAGGGCTGGTGGTGGGTTTCTGTTCCAGGGTAGGGTTAGGCTTAGGGATCGGCAAGGCTTAGGGCACAGGTGAGGGTATGGAAACATGGGAGTGGCAGGCTACGTGCTTACACAAGGGTCAGTTCCAGTGTACGGCCCAGGAGTAGGGTACGGCGTAGGGTAAGGTGTAGGGCTGGTGGTGGGTTTCCGTTTCCGGCTAGGGTTAGGGTTAGGGAATGGCAAGGCTTAGGGCACAGGTGAGGGTACAGAAACGTGGGAGGGTCAGGCTACGTGCTGACGCAAGTGTCAGTGCCAGCGTACGGCCCAGGAATAGGGTATGGCGTAGGGTAAAGTGTAGGGTTAGGGTTAGGGAACGGCAAGGCTTAGGGCACAGGTGAGGGTACGGAAACGTGGGAGGGTCAGGCTACATGCTGAAGCACGGGTCAGTGCCAGGGTGTGGACCAGGAGTAGGGTACGGCGTAGGGTAAGGTGTAAGACTGGTGGTGGGTGTCCATTCCGGGGTTTGATTAGGGTTAGGGAACGTCAAGTTTTAGGGCACAGGTGAGGGTACGGAAACGTGGGAGGGTCAGGCTACCTGCTGACGCATGGGTCAGTGCCAGCGTATGGGCCAGGAGTAGGGTACGGCGTAGGGTAAGGTGTAGGGCTGGTGGTGGGTTTCCGTTCTGGGCTAGGGTTAGGGTTAGGGAACGGCAAGGCTAAGGGCACAGGTGAGGGTACGGAAACTTGGGTGAGGCAGGCTACGTGCTGACGCACGGGTCAGTGCCAGCATACAGGCCAGGAGTAGGGTAAGGCATAGGGTATGGTGTAGGGCTGGTGGTGGGTTTCAGTTCAGGGCTAGGGTTAGGGTTAGTGAACGGCAAGGCTTAGGGCACAGGTGAGGGTACAGAAACGTGTTAGGTTCATGGTGCATGTTGATGCATGGAATAGTGTCATCGTACGCATTAGGATTAGGGTACGGCGTACAGTAAGGTGTACGGTTGGAGGTAGGTTTACATTCCGGTGTAGGGTTAGGGATAGCGAATTGCAAGGTATAGGGCACAGGTGATGGTACGGAATTGTGTTAGGTTCAGGGTACGTGTTGACTCACGGGTTAGTGTGAGCGTACGCATGAGGATTAGGGTACCGCATAGAGTAAGGTGTAGGGTTGGTGGTAGGTTTCCGTTCCAGTCTAGGGTTATGTTTAGGGACTGGCAAAGTTTAGGGCACAGGTGAGGGTACGAAACGTGTTAGGGTCAGGGTACGTGTTGATGCACAGGTTAGTGTCAGCATACGAATTAGGATTAGGGTATGGCGTAAGGTAAGGTGTAGGGTTGGTGGTAGTTTTCCGTTCCGGGCTAGGGTTAAGGTAAGGGAACGGCAAGGTTTATGGCAGAGGTGAGGGTACGGAAACGTGTTAGGGTCAGGGTACGTGTTGACGTATGGATTAGGATTAGGATACGGCTTAGGGTAAGGTGTAGGGCTGATGGTAGGTTTCTGTTCCGGGCTAAGGTTAAGGATAGGCAACGGCAAGGTTTGGGGCACAGCTGAGGGTACGGAAACGTGTTAGTGTCAGGGTACATGTTGACTCACCGGTTAGTGCCAGCGTACGGATTAGGATTAGTGTACCGCGTAGATAAGGTGCACGGTTGGTGGTAGGTTTCCGTTCCAGCCTATGGTTAGGGTTAGGGAAAGTCAAGGTTTCTATTTGTAGGTTTTCTAAGGAAACTCCATACTGTTCTCCATAGTGACTGTATCAATTTACATTCCCAAAAATAGTGGAAGAGGGCTCCTTTTGTCCACACCCTCCCCAGAATTTGTTGTCTGTAGATTTTCTGATGATGCTGATTCTAACAGGTGTGAGGTGATACCTCATTGTAGTTTTGATTTGCATTTCTCTAATAATTAGTGCTCTTGAGCAGCTTTTCATGTGCGTCTTAGCCATCTCTGTGTCTTCTTTGAAGAAACGTCTCTTTAGATATTCTGCCCATGTTTGTATTGGGTTGTTTGTTTTTTTAATATTAAGCTGCAGGAGCTGTTTATATATATTGGAGATTAAACCTTTGTCCATTGATTCGTTTGCAACTATTTTCGCCCCTTCTGAGGGATGCCCTTTTCCATTCCCGTGTTTTTAACCAAAAAAGAAAGAAAGACAAAGAAGCAGAACACTAATGTGCGTAAAATATGGCTTTTGAAACGGTCGTTTTGAAATATGGACGTCCTTTGAATTTTTTGGTCGATATGTGACCCCAGGATTTGTTTTCAGGGCAGGTGTCATTTACAGGCCTGCAATGATTTTGAATATCAACTGACCTTTAGCGCTGGGATTAAAGCTGCTGTTGTGTGAAACGGCCACAAGGTGGCAGCAGTTCTCTCTTTCAAATCAGGTTATTAGTGCAACAGAGCCTCAATGGAAGTCTTGTTCTAGATTGGAATTTAGAATGGAATGTGCCAGGAGAAAGCCCCTCAAGTTTGTCTCACTACTTCTTGTTCGTGTTTTTAATTTAATTTTTTATTTTTTATTACAGCAAGTTTGATTACAATGCTTGGCTTGTTGTAGGTGTGGAAGATGTGGTTCTTTTACACATATACAGATGTCTGTTCTTCCTGGGATCCTTTGCCCATGTACGTTAAGACAGAATGTTGAGTAGTCCTCTCTTTGTATTCCGTAGGTCTTAGGTGATTATATATGTCACCTGTGTTTGTATATGTCTGTTAACCCCAATATCGTAATGAAACCCATCCTCACACCTTTCCATTGGTGAACCATAAGTTTGTTTAATGAATCTGTGATTGCCCTTCTCCGTGGAAATATCTGCCCTGGTATCCATTTTTAGGTAACACCTATAAGTGATATGATACGATATGTGTCTTTCACTTTCTGACTTACTACAAGTCATGTGATAACCTCTAGGCTCATCTACGGTGCTGCAAATGGCATTGTGTCCTTTTTTTCCTTGGCTTCTATTCTGCTTTAGCGAGGTCCATTTTCAACACTGTGATTCCCTGAGGGTTGTGGATTAGCTGACGTGGGCAGCCTTATCCTGCCGGCCGGCCCTCCCCAGGTGTGCCTGGTTGAGGTCAATATAAACAGCGCTCCAGGCAGCAATAGCCCCTGAAGCTGTGCCTGCCTCCATATTCTTTGCCCCGTGAGCAGTCTCGGGGCTGTGCTGGTGGGAGGGAGTGAGGGGCCACAGCTTTGTTGGTGGCCCGGTGTGAGTGGAGTTCTGCTGGCCTTTCTGCAGGAGTTGCCAAGCTGCCACCTGTAAAGAAGAGGATGTGTCACCCATACCTCCCGCTGGAATTTCTCTCCGGACAGAGGTGAGGAAGGAAAAAATCAGTGGGGGCCGGGACAGGTGGGGTATCTCTGGCAGGACAATGGAAAGCTTCCGGAAGAGTGCCCTGGGCCAGGACCACCCTGGCTGGCCTGGAGGCACCAAGTTGGCCTGCGTTCTCTCGCTGTTGTGGCTCCACGGCCCTTCCTCTAGTCTTTCAAGCCCTTGTACATATTCAGGTGTTTTACCTGGGAAGGGTGGGAACAGTTCAGCAACAGCTGGCCTGGGGCTCAGCTCACCTTTGTTCAGAGATGCCTCGGCTCGGTCCCCCCGCTTTGCAATGAGGAAGCTCCTTGTGTGGGGTGTGGGTTGCTGGCTGTACGGGAGATGATTCCCCACCTCTGAACAATTTCAATATTGTTTACCGTTGGAGCAAGTGCCCTGATAGTGTTTTTCTCTGTATAACTGGTCGGTTCAGGTTTTTCTTCGTTTATGGTTCAAGTTAGCTTTTATTCCTCTTTTATGTATTTATAGATATAAGCATGGAAATAATTTATTCCTATAAATACATCTGTGTGAAGGGAAGAGCTTTTTTCTGTTTTATTTTTAAATTTTATATTTTAACATTTTGAAATTTAATTTTATTTACTTTTTTATACAGCGGGTTATTATTAGTTATGTATTTTATGCATATACATGTATACAGGTCAATCTCAATCTCCCAACTCGTCCCACCACCACCACCCCATGGCTTCCCACACTTGGTGTCCATACGTTTGTTCTCTACCTCTGTGTCTCTATTTCTTCCCTGCAAACCAGTTCATCTGTACCATTTTTTAGGTTCCACATATATGCATTAATATACAATATTTGTTTTCCCCTTTCTGACTTACTTCATTCTGTATGACTGTCTCTAGATCCATCGATGTCTCTACAAATGACCCAGATTCATTCCTTTTTATGGCCGAGTAATATTCCATTTTATATATGTACCCCATCTTTATCCATTCATCTGTCTTTGGGCGTTTAGTTTGCTTCCATTACCTGGCTATTGTAAATAGTGCTGCAATGAACATTGTGGTGAATGTGCCTTTTTGATTTATGGTTTTCTTTGGGTATATGCCCAGAAGTGGAATTGCTGGATCAGATGGTAATTCTATTTCTAGATTTTTTAAGGAAACTCCATAGTGTTCTCCATAGTGACTCTATCAATTTACATTCCCACCAATAGTGGAAGAGGGCTCCTTTTGTCCACACCCTCCCCAGAATTTGTTGTTTGTAGATTTTCTGATGATGCCGATTCTAACAGGTGTGAGGTGATACCTCATTGTAGTTTTGATTTGCATTTCTCTAATAATTAGTGCTCTTGAGCAGCTTCTCATGTGCGCCTTGGCCATCTCTGTGTCTTCTTTGAAGAAACGTCTCTTGAGATCTTCTGCCCATTTCTGTATTGGGAGGATCGTGGGATGGTCAGGCTGTGTGCTGACGCACGTGTCAGTGCCAGCGTTAAGGGCCAGGAGTAGGGTACATCATAGGGTAACGTGTAGGGCTGGTGGTGGGTTTCCGTTCCGGGCTAGGGTTAGGGTTAGGGAACGGCAAGGTTTAGGGAACAGGTGAGCATAGGGACACGTGGGAGAGGCAGGCTACGTGCTGACAAACGTGTCAGTGCCAGCGTACGGGTCTGGAGTAAAGTATGGTGTAGGGCTAGTTGTGGGTTTCCATTCCGCGCTAGGGTTAGGGTTAGGGAACGGCAAGGCTTAGGGCACAGCTGAGGGTACAGAAACGTGGGAGGGTCAGGCTATGTGCTGACGCACGTTTCAGTGCCAGTGTACGGGCCAGGATTAGGGTACGGAGTAGGGTAAGGTGTAGGGCTGTTGGTGGGTTTCTGTTCCGGGTTAGGGTTAGGGAACGGCAAGGCTTAGGGCACAGGTAAGGGTACTGAAACGAGGGAGAGGCACGCTACGTGCTGACACACGGGTCAGTGCCAGCGTACGCGCCAGAATTAGGGTACGGCGTAGGGTAAGGTGTAGGGCTGGTGGTGGGTTTCTGTTCCAGGGTAGGGTTAGGGTTAGGGATCGGCAAGGCTTAGGGCACAGGTGAGGGTATGGAAACATGGGAGTGGCAGGCTACGTGCTTACACAAGGGTCAGTTCCAGTGTACGGCCCAGGAGTAGGGTACGGCGTAGGGTAAGGTGTAGGGCTGGTGGTGGGTTTCCGTTTCCGGCTAGGGTTAGGGTTAGGGAATGGCAAGGCTTAGGGCACAGGTGAGGGTACAGAAACGTGGGAGGGTCAGGCTACGTGCTGACGCAAGTGTCAGTGCCAGCGTACGGCCCAGGAATAGGGTATGGCGTAGGGTAAAGTGTAGGGTTAGGGTTAGGGAACGGCAAGGCTTAGGGCACAGGTGAGGGTACGGAAACGTGGGAGGGTCAGGCTACATGCTGAAGCACGGGTCAGTGCCAGGGTGTGGACCAGGAGTAGGGTACGGCGTAGGGTAAGGTGTAAGACTGGTGGTGGGTGTCCATTCCGGGGTTTGATTAGGGTTAGGGAACGTCAAGTTTTAGGGCACAGGTGAGGGTACGGAAACGTGGGAGGGTCAGGCTACCTGCTGACGCATGGGTCAGTGCCAGCGTATGGGCCAGGAGTAGGGTACGGCGTAGGGTAAGGTGTAGGGCTGGTGGTGGGTTTCCGTTCTGGGCTAGGGTTAGGGTTAGGGAACGGCAAGGCTAAGGGCACAGGTGAGGGTACGGAAACTTGGGTGAGGCAGGCTACGTGCTGACGCACGGGTCAGTGCCAGCATACAGGCCAGGAGTAGGGTAAGGCATAGGGTATGGTGTAGGGCTGGTGGTGGGTTTCAGTTCAGGGCTAGGGTTAGGGTTAGTGAACGGCAAGGCTTAGGGCACAGGTGAGGGTACAGAAACGTGTTAGGTTCATGGTGCATGTTGATGCATGGAATAGTGTCATCGTACGCATTAGGATTAGGGTACGGCGTACAGTAAGGTGTACGGATGGCGGTAGGTTTACATTCCGGTGTAGGGTTAGGGATAGCGAATTGCAAGGTATAGGGCACAGGTGATGGTACGGAATTGTGTTAGGTTCAGGGTACGTGTTGACTCACGGGTTAGTGTGAGCGTACGCATGAGGATTAGGGTACCGCATAGAGTAAGGTGTAGGGTTGGTGGTAGGTTTCCGTTCCAGTCTAGGGTTATGTTTAGGGACTGGCAAAGTTTAGGGCACAGGTGAGGGTACGAAACGTGTTAGGGTCAGGGTACGTGTTGATGCACAGGTTAGTGTCAGCATACGAATTAGGATTAGGGTATGGCGTAAGGTAAGGTGTAGGGTTGGTGGTAGTTTTCCGTTCCGGGCTAGGGTTAAGGTAAGGGAACGGCAAGGTTTATGGCAGAGGTGAGGGTACGGAAACGTGTTAGGGTCAGGGTACGTGTTGACGTATGGATTAGGATTAGGGTACGGCTTAGGGTAAGGTGTAGGGCTGATGGTAGGTTTCTGTTCCGGGCTAAGGTTAAGGATAGGCAACGGCAAGGTTTGGGGCACAGCTGAGGGTACGGAAACGTGTTAGTGTCAGGGTACATGTTGACTCACCGGTTAGTGCCAGCGTACGGATTAGGATTAGTGTACCGCGTAGATAAGGTGCACGGTTGGTGGTAGGTTTCCGTTCCAGCCTATGGTTAGGGTTAGGGAAAGTCAAGGTTTCTATTTGTAGGTTTTTTAAGGAAACTCCATACTGTTCTCCATAGTGACTGTATCAATTTACATTCCCAACAATAGTGGAAGAGGGCTCCTTTTGTCCACACCCTCCCCAGAATTTGTTGTCTGTAGATTTTCTGATGATGCTGATTCTAACAGGTGTGAGGTGATACCTCATTGTAGTTTTGATTTGCATTTCTCTAATAATTAGTGCTCTTGAGCAGCTTTTCATGTGCGTCTTAGCCATCTCTGTGTCTTCTTTGAAGAAACGTCTCTTTAGATATTCTGCCCATGTTTGTATTGGGTTGTTTGTTTTTTTAATATTAAGCTGCAGGAGCTGTTTATATATATTGGAGATTAAACCTTTGTCCATTGATTCGTTTGCAACTATTTTCGCCCCTTCTGAGGGATGCCTTTTTCCATTCCCGTGTTTTTAACCAAAAAAGAAAGAAAGACAAAGAAGCAGAACACTAATGTGCGTAAAATATGGCTTTTGAAATGGTCGTTTTGAAATATGGACGTCCTTTGAATTTTTTGGTCGATATGTGACCCCAGGATTTGTTTTCAGGGCAGGTGTCATTTACAGGCCTGCAATGATTTTGAATATCAACTGACCTTTAGCGCTGGGATTAAAGCTGCTGTTGTGTGAAACGGCCACAAGGTGGCAGCAGTTCTCTCTTTCAAATCAGGTTATTAGTGCAACAGAGCCTCAATGGAAGTCTTGTTCTAGATTGGAATTTAGAATGGAATGTGCCAGGAGAAAGCCCCTCAAGTTTGTCTCACTACTTCTTGTTCGTGTTTTTAATTTAATTTTTTATTTTTTATTACAGCAAGTTTGATTACAATGCTTGGCTTGTTGTAGGTGTGGAAGATGTGGTTCTTTTACACATATACAGATGTCTGTTCTTCCTGGGATCCTTTGCCCATGTACGTTAAGACAGAATGTTGAGTAGTCCTCTCTTTGTATTCCGTAGGTCTTAGGTGATTATATATGTCACCTGTGTTTGTATATGTCTGTTAACCCCAATATCGTAATGAAACCCATCCTCACACCTTTCCATTGGTGAACCATAAGTTTGTTTAATGAATCTGTGATTGCCCTTCTCCGTGGAAATATCTGCCCTGGTATCCATTTTTAGGTAACACCTATAAGTGATATGATACGATATGTGTCTTTCACTTTCTGACTTACTACAAGTCATGTGATAACCTCTAGGCTCATCTACGGTGCTGCAAATGGCATTGTGTCCTTTTTTTCCTTGGCTTCTATTCTGCTTTAGCGAGGTCCATTTTCAACACTGTGATTCCCTGAGGGTTGTGGATTAGCTGACGTGGGCAGCCTTATCCTGCCGGCCGGCCCTCCCCAGGTGTGCCTGGTTGAGGTCAATATAAACAGCGCTCCAGGCAGCAATAGCCCCTGAAGCTGTGCCTGCCTCCATATTCTTTGCCCCGTGAGCAGTCTCGGGGCTGTGCTGGTGGGAGGGAGTGAGGGGCCACAGCTTTGTTGGTGGCCCGGTGTGAGTGGAGTTCTGCTGGCCTTTCTGCAGGAGTTGCCAAGCTGCCACCTGTAAAGAAGAGGATGTGTCACCCATACCTCCCGCTGGAATTTCTCTCCGGACAGAGGTGAGGAAGGAAAAAATCAGTGGGGGCCGGGACAGGTGGGGTATCTCTGGCAGGACAATGGAAAGCTTCCGGAAGAGTGCCCTGGGCCAGGACCACCCTGGCTGGCCTGGAGGCACCAAGTTGGCCTGCGTTCTCTCGCTGTTGTGGCTCCACGGCCCTTCCTCTAGTCTTTCAAGCCCTTGTACATATTCAGGTGTTTTACCTGGGAAGGGTGGGAACAGTTCAGCAACAGCTGGCCTGGGGCTCAGCTCACCTTTGTTCAGAGATGCCTCGGCTCGGTCCCCCCGCTTTGCAATGAGGAAGCTCCTTGTGTGGGGTGTGGGTTGCTGGCTGTACGGGAGATGATTCCCCACCTCTGAACAATTTCAATATTGTTTACCGTTGGAGCAAGTGCCCTGATAGTGTTTTTCTCTGTATAACTGGTCGGTTCAGGTTTTTCTTCGTTTATGGTTCAAGTTAGCTTTTATTCCTCTTTTATGTATTTATAGATATAAGCATGGAAATAATTTATTCCTATAAATACATCTGTGTGAAGGGAAGAGCTTTTTTCTGTTTTATTTTTTAATTTTATATTTTAACATTTTGAAATTTAATTTTATTTACTTTTTTATACAGCGGGTTATTATTAGTTATGTATTTTATGCATATACATGTATACAGGTCAATCTCAATCTCCCAACTCGTCCCACCACCACCACCCCATGGCTTCCCACACTTGGTGTCCATACGTTTGTTCTCTACCTCTGTGTCTCTATTTCTTCCCTGCAAACCAGTTCATCTGTACCATTTTTTAGGTTCCACATATATGCATTAATATACAATATTTGTTTTCCCCTTTCTGACTTACTTCATTCTGTATGACTGTCTCTAGATCCATCGATGTCTCTACAAATGACCCAGATTCATTCCTTTTTATGGCCGAGTAATATTCCATTTTATATATGTACCCCATCTTTATCCATTCATCTGTCTTTGGGCGTTTAGTTTGCTTCCATTACCTGGCTATTGTAAATAGTGCTGCAATGAACATTGTGGTGAATGTGCCTTTTTGATTTATGGTTTTCTTTGGGTATATGCCCAGAAGTGGAATTGCTGGATCAGATGGTAATTCTATTTCTAGATTTTTTAAGGAAACTCCATAGTGTTCTCCATAGTGACTCTATCAATTTACATTCCCACCAATAGTGGAAGAGGGCTCCTTTTGTCCACACCCTCCCCAGAATTTGTTGTTTGTAGATTTTCTGATGATGCCGATTCTAACAGGTGTGAGGTGATACCTCATTGTAGTTTTGATTTGCATTTCTCTAATAATTAGTGCTCTTGAGCAGCTTCTCATGTGCGCCTTGGCCATCTCTGTGTCTTCTTTGAAGAAACGTCTCTTGAGATCTTCTGCCCATTTCTGTATTGGGAGGATCGTGGGATGGTCAGGCTGTGTGCTGACGCACGTGTCAGTGCCAGCGTAAGGGCCAGGAGTAGGGTACATCATAGGGTAACGTGTAGGGCTGGTGGTGGGTTTCCGTTCCGGGCTAGGGTTAGGGTTAGGGAACGGCAAGGTTTAGGGAACAGGTGAGCATAGGGACACGTGGGAGAGGCAGGCTACGTGCTGACAAACGTGTCAGTGCCAGCGTACGGGTCTGGAGTAAAGTATGGTGTAGGGCTAGTTGTGGGTTTCCATTCCGCGCTAGGGTTAGGGTTAGGGAACGGCAAGGCTTAGGGCACAGCTGAGGGTACAGAAACGTGGGAGGGTCAGGCTATGTGCTGACGCACGTTTCAGTGCCAGTGTACGGGCCAGGATTAGGGTACGGAGTAGGGTAAGGTGTAGGGCTGTTGGTGGGTTTCTGTTCCGGGTTAGGGTTAGGGAACGGCAAGGCTTAGGGCACAGGTAAGGGTACTGAAACGAGGGAGAGGCACGCTACGTGCTGACACACGGGTCAGTGCCAGCGTACGCGCCAGAATTAGGGTACGGCGTAGGGTAAGGTGTAGGGCTGGTGGTGGGTTTCTGTTCCAGGGTAGGGTTAGGGTTAGGGATCGGCAAGGCTTAGGGCACAGGTGAGGGTATGGAAACATGGGAGTGGCAGGCTACGTGCTTACACAAGGGTCAGTTCCAGTGTACGGCCCAGGAGTAGGGTACGGCGTAGGGTAAGGTGTAGGGCTGGTGGTGGGTTTCCGTTTCCGGCTAGGGTTAGGGTTAGGGAATGGCAAGGCTTAGGGCACAGGTGAGGGTACAGAAACGTGGGAGGGTCAGGCTACGTGCTGACGCAAGTGTCAGTGCCAGCGTACGGCCCAGGAATAGGGTATGGCGTAGGGTAAAGTGTAGGGTTAGGGTTAGGGAACGGCAAGGCTTAGGGCACAGGTGAGGGTACGGAAACGTGGGAGGGTCAGGCTACATGCTGAAGCACGGGTCAGTGCCAGGGTGTGGACCAGGAGTAGGGTACGGCGTAGGGTAAGGTGTAAGACTGGTGGTGGGTGTCCATTCCGGGGTTTGATTAGGGTTAGGGAACGTCAAGTTTTAGGGCACAGGTGAGGGTACGGAAACGTGGGAGGGTCAGGCTACCTGCTGACGCATGGGTCAGTGCCAGCGTATGGGCCAGGAGTAGGGTACGGCGTAGGGTAAGGTGTAGGGCTGGTGGTGGGTTTCCGTTCTGGGCTAGGGTTAGGGTTAGGGAACGGCAAGGCTAAGGGCACAGGTGAGGGTACGGAAACTTGGGTGAGGCAGGCTACGTGCTGACGCACGGGTCAGTGCCAGCATACAGGCCAGGAGTAGGGTAAGGCATAGGGTATGGTGTAGGGCTGGTGGTGGGTTTCAGTTCAGGGCTAGGGTTAGGGTTAGTGAACGGCAAGGCTTAGGGCACAGGTGAGGGTACAGAAACGTGTTAGGTTCATGGTGCATGTTGATGCATGGAATAGTGTCATCGTACGCATTAGGATTAGGGTACGGCGTACAGTAAGGTGTACGGATGGCGGTAGGTTTACATTCCGGTGTAGGGTTAGGGATAGCGAATTGCAAGGTATAGGGCACAGGTGATGGTACGGAATTGTGTTAGGTTCAGGGTACGTGTTGACTCACGGGTTAGTGTGAGCGTACGCATGAGGATTAGGGTACCGCATAGAGTAAGGTGTAGGGTTGGTGGTAGGTTTCCGTTCCAGTCTAGGGTTATGTTTAGGGACTGGCAAAGTTTAGGGCACAGGTGAGGGTACGAAACGTGTTAGGGTCAGGGTACGTGTTGATGCACAGGTTAGTGTCAGCATACGAATTAGGATTAGGGTATGGCGTAAGGTAAGGTGTAGGGTTGGTGGTAGTTTTCCGTTCCGGGCTAGGGTTAAGGTAAGGGAACGGCAAGGTTTATGGCAGAGGTGAGGGTACGGAAACGTGTTAGGGTCAGGGTACGTGTTGACGTATGGATTAGGATTAGGGTACGGCTTAGGGTAAGGTGTAGGGCTGATGGTAGGTTTCTGTTCCGGGCTAAGGTTAAGGATAGGCAACG
>NW_027672234.1:0-33676 GCF_964165515.1 Mesoplodon bidens | reverse complement strand
AAAGAAAACTGCAGCTTAGTGAAGTGAAATAACTTGCCCAAGCTCATACAGGTGGTAAGTGACAAAACCTATTTAATTTCAAATGGAATTTACTGATTAGAAGTTGTGTGGTTTTACAGAAATTTGAGGTAACTGTGGTAGGAATAGACTGAGAATACATGGACAAGATGAGTTTGGGATTACGTGTAAAATTTTAATGCCTAAATGAGTACTTACAGTTAACAGAAAAGGAATGTCTCATATTATATGTGTCTATTATATTGCCAGTACTCCTGGTTATTCTCATCTATTATTTTTTTACAATGGCCACTTCTTTATTCCAATCGTACAGATGAAAAAACTGAGAATTTTGGAAGTTAAATAATCCATCTGACATTAAATGTTTGGGGAATTATTAAGCTGCTACTTCAAGCTCTTGCTGATGCTCAAGCATTTACTGTTAGCACTATGTGCCCCTTCTTGGTAGCTTTCTTTGGGGCACAATACAAACAGATTTTCTTACCCTTTGATATTAGCTCATTAGTTCCAAATTATTTTTCTATAGCATGTTCAGAGATCAACTATTGCTGTAACTCCTCCCAACTCCCTATAGTTTTTTTCACTCACTTAAAACCAGTAGTTCCTTAGAAGAGAAGACAGTAGGAAATTCAGGGGAGCAGACAAGCAGAGAGGAAAAAGTTCCAAAGCAAACTGTGGAGCTTTCTCTTACAGTGTGAGCCTGGGCCTGTATGGGGCACATGAGAGAGTTGAACAGAAAGAAAATCAAAGGCAGGGATTATCTAATAAAATAATCCTACAAAAACACATTTTTTCTTGAATATTGTTAGTAATTGGTACACATGCTGTGAATTTGAAGACATTTTTGCAGTTTAAATATTGACCAAAGTGTACTGACAGTTGGACAATTAGTGCTTATCTAATTTAATCTTTACCACCACCTTACTCGAGTGGTATAGTTATTATGTGTATTTTAAAGATGCAGCCCAGAGAAGTTAAGTGACTTGCCAAGGATCACACAATCTGTAAGTCATGGAGCATAGGTAGGAACTCCTGCAGCATGACACCAGCATCCATTTTCTTACTCACTATCCTATACTCTACCTGCAACTTCACCACGTCTAAACTTCATGAGTCTAGATTAGCAAAATGTTGCCACAAATTTTAAATAAACATCGAGGCTTCACCTCTGATACCTACTTCTTATTCGCAGACATTCCTCTCTAACTTAGTTTACTCCACTTGCCAAACAAACAAATAAAAAAGAGTTCAGTTATGTTTGTTCTCCAAAGGAAATACCACTGTTGTAGAAAGAAGAAAACAAGCAATTAACAGGAGATGTAGCTTTGGGTAAGAAAACAAGGAAAAGTTGACACCTTATCTCTCATGTGAACAGGGCAGCAGCACGAGACAGCTTTCTCATCAACCAGGGCCAGTGTGAGGGAGCCTCCCTTTCTGGCAATTTTAAGAGCACAGTCAGGAAAAATGAAGACACAAGTTCAGGAGCCGACAACTGCTGGGAAAAACTGAAAACCCTGAAGGGGAAGAGCTTTCAAAATAGGACGTCAACTGCCACATGATCATGAGGTGTGGAAAGAAGAACCAATCACAGAAGAAAGAAATCAAACCTCACACATGAGCCAACAGGGAGCTACACATTTCATCACACATCAACCAGGATCACAGAGTGCTGAGGGCACGAGACTGTAGTTGTTAAAATGTCATTTTCTTTAGCAGCAAAACATTGGAAATAGAGGTGAACATAACAGAAGAAATTAACACAACATTGTAAATCAACTATACTTCAATAAAATTTTAAAAATAAAAAAAGAAAAGAAAAGAAATGAAGTACAGCTGGCCTTGAATTCTGTATTCACGCACTCAACAAATACTAGGACAGGGCTAATTGTTGGGGATTGCATGGTGGATGAAACCTTAATATTTTTTATTTTCATGAGTCTTAGAGATTTGTAAGAAAGACTTTTTATTTTGATATCTCTGGTTTTAGTTTCTCTTTCCCACTGCCCTTCCCCTCCCCTAAGTGAATAAAAACTCTCAACTTGACCAGTGGTGTTTCAGTACAGTGGGAAAAAAATAGTCCTTGGAGATAAAAGTCAAGTGGAGTCTCAAAGGATTTCAGATCTCTCTGTTGATATTCTCTGTTTGGTGAGACGTTATTATTATAACTTTTTAGACAGTTTACTTCTTTGAAAATATTTATAATAACTTATTTAAAGTTTTTCTGATATGTTCAGCATCTGGGCCCTCTCAGGCATATTTTCTGTTGACTGTTTTTTTCCCTCTAGGTATGTGGTGTATTTTACTATTTCTTTGCAGGTCTTATTTTTGTTGTTGTTGAAACATAACGTTTATTTTTTATTTTTTTTTTTTTTTTGCTGTACGCGGGCCTCTCACTGCTGTGGCCTCTCCCGTTGCGGAGCACAGGCTCCGGACACACAGGCTCCGTGGCCATGGCTCGCGGGCCCAGCCGCTGCGCGGCATGTGGGATCTTCCGGGATAGGGGCACGAACCCGTGTCCCCTGCATCGGCAGGCGGACTCTCAACCACTGCGCCACCAGGGAAGCCCGAAACATAACGTTTTTGATAATATATTTTAGAAAGTCTGATTTCAGCTCTTTCCCCTTGGGTCTCTTTTGTTGGTAGGTTTTTTGTTTATTTTTCTTATTGAAGTTTTGTGCGTGTGTGTGCTTCTAAGTTAATTCTGTAGCTTCTGTAGTCCCTGTAGTTTGTTGCTATTGAGTTGACAGCTAGATTTTTAAAGTTGTTTTACTTTTAAATCTGGTTTATAGTACCCTCAGGGTTAGACCCAGTAGAATCTATGTGGGAAGGCATGCCTTCAAACTTTGGATCAATTACAAGATGGTGTTAGTTTCCTCTTTCTTCATGGTCAGGGTTTCAGTGGGGACCTTTTCTCCTGTATCTTTCCTGGGCATAGACACAAACTTCCTTATGCGTGCAGCCTCCTAGATCTCTAAGAATATGTCACAACTTTTCAAAGTTCCCCAGGGTCATCTAATTCTCCTAAAATTCCCTTTAAATTCCAGCCAGGCTCTTGTACTCTCCAAATGAGATCACAGAGTTAGGCAGCTGCAACGCTGCGAGCAAATTGTGCTGTTTCGTCATACCCTTAGATAGGGCCTTTATTTATCCAGTGAACTCAGCTCTGGGTCAAATAAGAGAACAAAAAATACTAACAGATCCAAAACATAGCCAATTATGGATATGAAATAAAGCAAAAATAAAATAAGTGGCAGACATCTTTTACTATAGCTCTTAACATATTATGAGACTAATTCACATTATTATAATTTTTGTTGCTCTCTGTTCACTATGATTTTATGGATTCTACACATTCCCCATATGTTTCACTGTTTCACATCCTTGGTGCACACAATCAGATATAACAAATTCTTTAAAAAAGAACACAGTTTGTTTGAGTCAAGAATATCTACTGATCACTCAAAACAAAGATGGGAAAGATTTGGAACTGAATTAAAAGCAGTCACATATTTTTCATTATAGTAGTAGTTAGACTACTATTTCCATGGATGTAGAAAGTTAAGGCTTCCATTTATTCTTTCATTTTTGTCCATGAACAATATTTTTGTCTTATTGAAATGTACATTTTTCTAGGCATTCATGATGTATAATAAATTCCTAATTTATTTAACTCTGACAAATTGAAATGTAATTGATTATAAACAATCTTCTGATTTGTGAATTTAAGGCTATTCATGGCAAAAGAGAATATTTAAAAACTTTTTTCAGCAGAGAGAATCTCTAAACACCAATTGTTTCTAAGTAAACTTCCACTTGAAAGTGCAGCAAAGAAAAAAAAAATTAACTTGACAGAACTCCAAGGAAAGACATATACAGCCATAAGATCAGGGTTAAAAAACTAAAATTGTTCTAAATATGAAACAAAAAATAATAATGCTTTAATGGTGATTTACACAACTGAAAGTATCATTTCAAAAATTAAAACCAGTAAAAATGATTTTTCTTCTCTGAATTAGAATCCAGTATCTGGTAGTCTAGAAAAATCTGATGAATATACAAAAGGCACGAATCTCAAAACATTGCACAAACTCTGTTCTTAAAGATGGGAATTATCAGATTAATTAAGATGGACTCAACATGATTAGTGGCCTGATAGGATATTTTATGCAAAACCATGGACATGGATTGTAAAACACTGCAGCCGCCTCCCCTGGTTATTTATTGTCTGTCGGGCTCACTTGTTTTCCCATTTCCCAAAACTGTACTAATCCTTTAAAGTGTATGTTTTTTTGTTTTGTTTTGTTTTGTTTTTGTAGTTGACTCAGATAATAATATTTATTGCTTTTGACATCTGTCGAACAAAACACAAAATGTACTAAGAGAAATGAAAATAGTGTGGGAAATACGCCCTCATGCTATCACCACGTATGCACAGGAAGGACCTCAAGCTGGGAACAATCAGATATAAGAGTCTGTCATACTCAAAAGCTACTGAATTGGAGAAAGAAGTGGCCGAGGTAAGGGAAGTGATCACAACTGTCTCAGACTTTCTTCTGACAGCTAAGAAGGAATGGTCAGTGAAGTGGAAATTATAGAAACTTAAAAGAAATTTATCATATCATCTCATGGTAGCAAAAAAGAATCAGCGGGGTAAAGTTCAAGGTATGTACTAGATTTTAGGAGGCAGATTTTGGAAATTTAAGAGGAAGTATAGGCAGGATTGTAAGTCATGTGTATGTTGTTTTTTAATGTCATCATCACTTCTGTAATTCTTTCACGACAATTCTCTCAGAACTGATGTTATAATGGTTTAAGGCAAGAACACCATTTACTCTTGAAATGATGGTGACTTTGATTTTGCATCTTTCATAGGCTATTGTCATCGTAACAGTGAAAGAAACATGAAGTCCACTCAAAGCAACATCACCGAGCAACTCTATCATCTCACTCGCCAAGTCTGCACGTAAATGACTCGGGTGGTAACAAATAAAATCTGTTCATGCCATGTGCTACCCAGAGGTGAAAGCTTGGGAATAGTGACAAGTGAAAGAATACCCTTCAGAGCCCTTTGTCCCCCTGTTGTCTCCCGTTTTAATTCAAGGCATACACATGGTCCTGGGATGAATGCCCTTATTCTAAAATTGCTCTCATTAATTTTCCATCTATTTCTCTTTGAATGACTCATTATACTACTGGAAGATTTTTACTCAGGCTGCCTCTTAAATCATGTCAAACCCTTCTTGCCAGCCCACATCTCATCATTCAGGTGTACATGTTACTTATACAGACATAGGTAAGCTTAGCCTCAATCAAACTGCTGTCTTCTCAGCATGATACATTAATTCCCGAGTCCACATCTATGCTGTCTACTGCCCTGGAAAATACTCATTATTATATATCAAAGAAAGAATATTTCTCTAAAATTCAAATCGAACATCATCTAGGCAGAATCTGTGATATTTCACTATCATATAATTTCTTCATCGTCATGTTGGAGAAACAATTTATTTTACCTAAATGATAGAGTCACTGTTTCTAACTCCTATTTTGGAATCATCAAATCATGTGTGAGTTGAAGCGACTTCAGTGTCAGGTTAGTTTATTTTCCCATTTGGTGGTTGCTGGCTTTAAAATACTTATACCATTGAAAGGTAGAATTAGATATTTTTCCTTACTGAAAAGCTATGATGCCCTATAATTTTTGTGGGTCTTTAAGCAAACATTTTACTTTTAGAATGGGTTTTCTTTTACAGAAATAATGTGATGATGAAATAGAAAGCGCCTATATAGTCCACACCCAGTGGAGTAGATTAGTATGGAATATTTGTCACAGTTAATGAGCCAGTATTGATACATTATCATTAACTAAAGCCCATACATTATTCAGTGTTCCTTAAATTTTTACATAATGTCCCTTTTCTGCTCCAGAATCCCATGAAAGACACCACTTTACTTTAGTCCTGGTGTCTCCCAGGCTCTTCCTGGCTGACATTCTCAGACTTTCCTTTTTGGGGATGATCTTGACAGTTTTAAGGAGTAATGGTCAGTATTTTGTAGAATGTACTAAATTGGGATTTAGCTGATGTTTCACTCAGGAGTAGACTGGGATTAGGTGTCTTTAGGAGGAAGACCATGGAAGCAAAGTGCTATTCTCATCACACCATATGAAAGGTACCTGTGGTCAACAGGAAATTTCTGTCCATGCTGAGCTTGGACACATGACTGAATTACTGCATATCCAGCTTTTCCACATTAAGTTGTTATTTTTACCTTCTTTCAATACTGTGTTACTTGGGAGGAAGTCACCATGGAGAGCACATGTGAGGAGTGGTGATTTATGTTCTACCTCCTTGGGGGTGGAACATCAAATAAATATTAGGAATTCTTCTGCATGGGAGATTTGTCTCCTCTTCCTCAGGTATTTATTTAATCTCTTATCTATAGCAGTGTGGACTTCTGGATATTGATTTTATACTTTGCATTATAGCCTAATCAATACTACTATATTTCTTTTCTTGCTCAAATTGTTCCAGCTTTGGCTATGGCTCCTATGTCCCTTGAAAAACTCTATCATTGTGTGTGTGTAACACTGTCTTACTTTCTGGCACTATCAGCTGCTCCAAGCTCAGGTTGTATATTTCCTCTCCTGGCCTGAAAACCAACCATTTCTCCAAGAAGCCATGTCACTGGGGAATGGTAAGAAACCAAGATTTAATGTTTAGCGTGCTCATTGCTGCTGGAAGTCACTGCTCACAGATCCTCCGAGCTGACAGAGCAAGGAAATATACATATGTGTATTAACCAATGTATGCACACATACGGATAAATATAGATGTAATTATCTGTATCATAGTAATGTCTCCAATTCTATCCATTACTACATAGATGGTTCCAGCCTCCCCCCTTGCTTATCTGTAAACTTCCACTCCAATGGTGAGAAAACTGGTGCCTACCATCCACCATCCAATTACTTAGTTGTTCAAATACTGTATACATGTGTAATGGTTTCAGAATTCTTCATATGTACCCCTGTGGGAAAAAACCTTATCACCTAGAGTACCGTGAGTATGTACAGTTTCTTTTGCAATTAGGCTTAGAGTCTACTCATTTCCAAATGACTTAGGTCAGCGTTTTTCCCCATTCCCCCCACCCCACCCCACCCAGTGAGATTGTTTCATGTCTATAATACAGTTAACTGTTTTGTCACATTCTGCATTCCACCCAGGGACGTCTCAACAGCTTAAGTTTACATATTTCTTAATTTGCATACTTTGAGGCGTTCCCTTTGGCTTGTAAAGTTCTGTGGGTTTTGCCAAATGCATCCTGTAATTTCTCCACCATTGCAGTATAATATAGAATAGCTTCATCACCCTGAAAAATGCCTCTGCTTTACCAATACATCCACCACCCCAGTGAACACCTAGCAACAAATGATCATGTTACCGTCTCTATAGTGGTACCTTTTTTAGAACGCCCTATCAATGCCCTCATGCAGTATATAGCCTTTTTAGACTGGTTTCTTGCACTTCATTTCAGGTTCATTAACACCATGGCTTGATAGATCATTCCTTTTTATCACTGAATAATATCCCCTCTTATACAATAGTTTGATTATCCATTTCATAATTTATCCACAGTTTGTTTATCCATTATCCTATTGAAGAGCATCTTGTTTGTTCCAGTTTCTGGTGATTATGAATAATGATGTTGATACTACAAGCATTTGTGGGCAAGGTTTTTTCTTGAACGTAAGTTTCCAAATCAGGTGAGTAAATACCTAGGAACTTGATCAACGTTCCTCAGGTTCACATATGGCATGACTAAGCTTTGTAAGAACCCAATAAAGTCTCCCACAATGACCATACTGTATTTCCATCCTATGCTTGTGAAAATAACGTATTATTTTTGTGGTGGTTGTGCTTTTTTGCCATCAAAGTCCTTTTTTTAAAAAAATCAACACCACTCACATGTTATTCATTTATTTTAATAGTCAACATACCAAGATACAGTGACACTTCCTTTTCTCCTTCCAATAACCTGTTTGCAGTTCCTTTTTCTCCTCTCCTGCTGCTATTGTATTTTCTATAAAGGCAAGATATGTGAGAAGAGTGTAAGCATTTTTATATTTTTGTTTGTTTTTGCCTTACGAGTTCTGTTTCTATTTTCCTTTCCCAGCTGGAGCTGGTAGAGCTGTCTCTGTTCTGCTGTATTGATTCCAACCTGCCATTCTTTCTCCCTCCAGCAGGTACCTCCTGTCAGGCCAAGAGCTGCAGAAATGGACTCTCTTAGCAGTTGATTAGGCTCAGTTAGATGGTCCAGTTCAGTGTCAGTCATGTTTAGATCTATGGGTGAGAAGAGCAGAATAAGGTAGCTATGGGCAGTCTCGAACCCCCTAAAGATGCAGATGAGGCTGAAATGGAGGTGATGCTATTTGAGGTTAAATGCCTTGTATTAGCACAAAAAATGTAAACAGTTCTTGTCTTTTTCTTGTCAGTTATCACCTTTTGTCTATAGAGGTCGCACATGAGAGAGTCAGAATGAATGTTCTTGTAAATGAGAATTGCTTAAAAAGGCATTATTACGTACAAGAAGTATCCTGTCCAAATGAAATTATAATTCAGAAAAATCTTCAGGAAAATGCTTATATGAAGGGCTGCCATTCATTGTGGAATATATCTATGTTCTAGCAAATGCATATAGGGCAATATAAGTAGATGGTAGATAGATCGTTGTTAGAAAGAGAAACAGATAACAGGTGATGGATAGAAATACAGATGATAGAAAGATATAGATAGAAAGACAGATAATAGATAGATAGATATGTGATAGATAAATAGATAACAAATGAGAGAGAGACAGACAGAGAGAGCTGTATCTATTTTGCCAAACTTTTTCTCATATAACACGTTCAGATACATGATATTAATATCCATTTTGTTGTTGAGGAAACTGAGGAGATGTAGAGAAGATGGGTCTATATCTAATAGGCAGCAGAATCATATTTAAATCCAGTCTTAAGGCTCTTCACCAACAATCCATAGTCTTGCAATTTTTAAATAATTGCATCAATTTATTAAGTGACTGTTTAACATACTTTAATTTTATCACCAACTGGCAAGGTAAGCATTATCATCATTCTTTCATACACATGATCACGGACGCTCTGAGATATTCAGTGACCTGTTGTGATTCCGCAGCTAGCACAGGGGAGGTGGTACCTGCACCAGGTGGTCTCAGGCTGTAGCCTGCAGTCCTGGCTGGTCCACCCTGTGCCCCCTCCTTCCAGCAGCCCCATCTGTGTTCCCCTCAGCCTCCCTCGGTCTGTGCTGTGCTGAAACGTCCCCTCCTGGCTTCAGAGCCATTTGCATCTTCTCTTGTTATCCATAAAATCGGATGTTGAACATTCTATCTCCTGTCTTCCCAGCATGAGTGAATTTTGCCTACAATCTTTTTTTGTTTTTCTCAGAGCAATTAAGTCGATGTGCACTATGGTGATTGATGCATGGTACTAAATCTCGTTTCTGGAGAGACAGTTCTTTCTAGGAGTTGAGCTGAAAATAAATCCCATGACATAAGTAACATAAAACCTATCTATCTAGGCAAGGGCCGTAGTGATTCTGAGGAGGAGCTGCATGTCTTATAATCACATCAAAATCCTGTGCAGAGAATAGTATTAAGATTAGACACTTTTCAGGTGTGGCTAGAATGATCAAAGTCTAGCTGACATACTCTGCATCATATTTAGAAGGTAATGTTCTAAGTTTCGAGGTGATGAGAGAAAGTTATATATAATGCATGAGTGTCTGAACCAGATAACTGTAGGAAGCAAGGTGGGATAAATGGAGAGTCAGGTGGACCATGAAGGTCAGATCCAGCTTGATGTTATGTGATAAGATAAGCAATTTGTTTTCATGTTTCTCTGTTTATCTTTCTCAGGACCACACACAGCTACTCATGTCCCCACAGCCACCTCCTTCTCTCAGGTGCATTCCCATCAATCCAATGGGTGTCAAGGTGTTAATAAGTTATAGTGTTTGATAAAAATCCTTCCTAAATGGCAGGTTTGCATTTGAGCTAGGAGATTCCAGACAACAGGAAACAATTTTATCAAGAAATTAAAAATTGACACCCACTATGAGAAATGGACATTCTCCCCAGGCAGAGTAGTCCCTGCCATTAAGAGCTTATACTCTAGTGGGAATCCCAGGAATTGAGTGTGAAGGAATCTCTGCAAGTGGGGAGTTAGAGAACGTGGTTTCATCACTAGAAGATCCTCCCATCATCCCTTGCAACTGCTTGCCTTTCATGCCGAGGGAGATCTCACCCTAAGATTTATTTAAACACATTTATAGCTACTCTAATCATTCAGGAGCAGGAAAATTGATGCACTCAAAAGAATCGATTGTCATTCACAACAGAGTGGCTTTGGAGGACAGACACATCTAGATGGTGTCTCTTTTAATGTTGAATAGGCTTCTTCCAGACTCTATCGTAAGCTTCCAGGGTTAAAACATTAATGCCTGAAATGCTGCCTTGAAAAAATCACAGACTTGAATTCTGCTCCATAAAACCCTCTCTGATTCTACCCACATTTCTGGAAAGGCCGACAATCGCTGTTCTGCATCATTATGTTTCTCCATCTTCTGCCAACTCAAATGATTAGAGGCAATTCTGAAACTTTCTGTCCTATTATTCCAATAGGTCTGGGAACAAATTTAGAAATACATTATGAACATCCATTTTCATATTCTCAAAGCTCTCTTCTTAACTGAGAAAACAAAGCACCCGGTCCTCCTCTTTGTAAGGAGAGTTTGGGGTTTGGATGATGCTGAGGAGTTGGTATGTCATCCCTAAGGCCACATGCATATCCAGCTCTTTCACAGATGTGTCATAGGAGCAAAATGTGAACTCTGCAACCAAATCTGTGAATGTGAGTGGAGCAGGGGCAGAGCCATGGTGTTCTAGATTCGGGATGTGGCCACCCTGGCTGCGTGGAGCAAAGATATAAGGCCGGCTTAGGAAGCTGGAGGAGCAAAGAATGGATCTCTGGAGACCCTGCATCAGACTCTCCTGCAGCAACGAGACCCCGACTCATAAATAAGCAGAGAGTTAAGGTAAGATTAAACGGACCTCAAGGTGGATGGTTCATCTAGGACACTTCATTACCTGATTTTCTAGGTTGCTGTGTTTTCAAGGAGTGATAAATAAGGCTCCTGGAACACAAGAGACGCACAACATCCCTCCTCTTTATACCTTTGAAGCTTGTCTGTTCATTCCTCACTTCCGTTTTCTGCCTTCCTTCCCTCGTCCACCTCTTCTGCTCTCCTTGCCTCACTTGTTTTTTCTTTACCTCGTTGTTTCCATCTTTTCTCTCTCTCTCCGTCCTCCCTCTGTTGTCACTCCTCTTCCATCAACCTCCTCTTCCACTGACCATCCATCACCGTATGAACATGGTCTCTATTTATTGAACCAAAAGCAATCAATACTCTGTTATTTTGTTTCCATATTGTCCAGCCTATTTCTTTAATTTTCTTTATTTTTTAATTGGGATATAGTTGCTTTTCAATGTTGTGTTAGTTTCTACTATACAGCAAAGTGAATCAGCTATGTGTATATAGATATATCTCCTCTATTTTTTGGATTTCCTTCCCATTTGGGTCACCCAAGAGCACTGAGTAGAGTTCCCTGTGCTATACAGTAGATTCTCATTAGTTATCTATTTTATACATAGTATCAGTAGTGTATATATGTCAGTCCCCATCCCCCAATTCATCCCACCCTGCCCTGCTCTGTTACTTTTAATATAAAAGAAACAAAATGCTTAAAGAAGGGAGAACACATTAGAAGTCAGGAAATTGGGGAGCCGATGCTCTGGTGAATGTTGCATTCAAGTTCTCACCAACTGTCTGAAAATAAACCTTATTGATAGCTTTTACTATTTCCATCTTCAGGCAAAGAGACTGAGGTTTTTAGGAACTTGAGAAAGGACCCACAGCTCACAATTGGACAGAACTTCTGTTTTTTTCAGACTGTAAGTTACTTTTACTGTAGGTCTATGAGGCAGAAGATAAACCAAGAGGGCCCTGGATTGTGGTCTAAGCTTCACTGTATTTTTCTCCTCAGTGGAAAGTTGGGCCTATACATGTGAAATATATAATTTATTCAGAGGGCATGACCAAAGTTATGGTTGCGAAATTATGGAGTTTAGCCAAGGGGAACAGAGTCTGTCTGATCTCACTCATTATTTCATCTAGGACCGAGTCAGATAAGAAAATAGGTCCATCATTTTTCTCAGCACATAATACTATCATTTTTGAAATGGTGAGAGAGCTTAATTATAGAGCCAGTTTTCATGCATTTTACCTGACTGTTCATTTTGATGCTCATTTGTTGCTGTTTCCTTAGCAACCTCTCTTTTCTTTTTTCCCTCCATTGTGTCTTATCAGTTAACGTGCTGTTAAAAAATGCTTTAAGAGAAAATTATAATTTATAACAATTTGTCTTGTTTAACAATAACCTGACCATTGTTGTCATTCTTTCCACAGTTAAAAGGGAACCAGGTAGCAAAGATGAATTATAAAGCATGTTGATGATACCTCAGGAGGCCGGTCAGCAGAGGGTAGAGGGCAAAATTACCTAACATGAATCTAGCCAGACTCTTCAAGACACCTCTGCTGTGTTTAGATGATAGATGGTCGTGTGTGCAAAGCTCACAGTAAATCTGAGGTCATCTTTAGGGCTCGGTCAGCCCTGGTTGGGAGACAAAGTGCTGGGGGGCGGGAAGTACACCCTCAGGGCTCCCCATCCTCGAAATCTTGGAAAGCTGAGTTTCACAGGAGGCCTCCAACTTAATGTTACCTGGAAATGTTTGGTGGCCACAAGCTTTGTTCTCTAGTGTCTGTCACTTTCCAGCTGGTCTGCCCCCTTCACGTACTTGCTCTGTGTCACCCCAGGAAATGGGTGGGGGAGCAGAACAGCTCCAACCTGAGTCTCCAGCTCCTACGAGTGCCTTCTCCCTAATGAACCAAAAAGAATGCCTCCCAGGAGGGTGACTGCCCTTGTGTTCTATTTTTACTAGGCCTGAATCCAAATATGTGGCTCCTTGTTCTGAAGCATCATTTTCTAGCACCTTGAGAACACAGCTTGGATCTATGTGTCATGTCAGTTGCACATGTATGAGTGTGGTTATGACAGTCTCTGTCACTTCATGTGGAGTAGCCATTCTGGGTTTCATGTAAGGTAGGGAGAGAATAGAGAAGGAAGTGAAAATGATTAAACACACACAGCTAAACTGCAGGATGGACATCTGATGGAGGTGAGAAGCAAGAGGAATAGTCATGACCAAAGGCATCTTCAAGTGAAGAAGGATGCCTCCTCTTGGGGTTGACTGGTAAATATTAATGATCCCTCAATTCAAACAAATGAATATTATTGTAGCATCTGGGCACCTTGGAATATAAAACTTTGGTCAAACTTTTAACTATAGCCCATCTTCTATGTTGGGCAACTAGTCTAGTCTTTGATAAGGAGGACTGTCTGTGCTGATCATTCTGGATGACAGAATGATAACTCTTCTGTGCAAATAGGGCCAGTGTGGAGGGAAAGGAGGACTTCTATTCACATAACTGGAAGGTACCACCCTCAGGGTTATTCGGCTTCTTCCCATGCATGTAGAAAACCAAAGGAAACCAGACCAATGAGGAGATATAGGTGATGTCTTGGTGGTCCCACGTGCTAGAGCTGGATGGAGTTCCCAATGACGTCAAGGTGCCAGGTGGTCCCTGCCTAAGAAGCACCTGTATGCTGAGGGCTCTTCTCACCAGCACTGCTGTCACCCTATACTCCCCTTGCAGCTGTGATAACTAAGACTCTCCCATTGTTTACCACTGTCATCCTACAAATCTTCTAAGAGATGGCTGTGTCTGTCCTTTCCCCAGAGGTAATAAGATGATCCTCAGTGTTTGTTGATGGTTCCCGAAGAGCTCATGAGTCATCACACCCCTTCTTCTACTTCTACAGCACTAGACGAGCCGTTTTCCATTCACTTGGCCTCGACTGCTGCTGTTGCTGGATGAAGGAAAAGGATGCCACTTAATATCTGAAACCACAGCCCGAATTTATTATTTGCATAAGCCAGGGAGAGCTCTGCCCGGGAAACCCAGTCTCTCAGAGCAAACCAAGGAGCTGATCTTGCACAGGGATTTTGTCAGTGTGGAGGGCAGAGGTTAGTGGATTTTCAGAGGCTCAGGTCTTTAGAAACTGGTTAACCTTTTAGCTATAAAAGTTATTGGCCTGCATCTGTTGTCAGTTGAGCAACTTTAAGGAAAAAGGGACCCTCTTTGATTGGCTGGCTTTCAGGAGTGATCACTGAAGCAAGTTTTACAAAATAGGAGTTGTTTTCTGTATGTCCCTGCAACATTGTATGTTTTAAGACGTATTATGCTATTCCTTTTATATGAAAAATTATTTGTAACTCACACAAAATATTTGAGCCTTCCTTTCTTAATAGGAATAAAGTTTTTTCCCAAATGTTTTATTGCTGTTAACTCTGCTATAATAAACCCCAGTGTGCAGCTCTATATAACCTAATGATTTTCTTAAGCTGAATTCTTAAAATTGGAATTACTAGGCCAAGTAATATAAAAAGTTTGATGGCCCACATGTACAAATCTGCACATGTAGTTTGCATATCTTTCTAATTTTTTTTTTTGGAAATAATTATAGATTTATAGGAAGTTGCAAAAATGTACCGGGAGGTTCCAAGTACCTTTCACTCGATTTCCCCCAATGACCAATGGTAATACCGTGAATAACTACGATACGGTATCAAAACCAAGAACTTGACATTGGTGTAATCCACAGAGCTTATTCAGATTTATTAGTTTTTATATGCACTCATTTGTCATGTGAGTTTAGTTTTATGCAATTTTATCACATGCGTAGATTTGTGTAATCACCTACACAATTAAGACACAGAACTGCTCTGGCATCACAAGGCTCCCTTTGTAGTCACATCCCTCTCCATCTCATTGCAACCTCTAATCTGTCCTCCATCTCTACAATTTTGTTATCTCAAGAATGTTATATGACTAGACTTATGCAGTAACATTTGGAGATCAACTTTCTTTGCTCAGCATAGTTCCCTTGAGATCCGTCCAAGTTGTTTGTACCACAATTGGTCTAACCCTTCGCCACTGAAGAGCATTTGTGTTTTTCCAGTTTTTTCTTATTCTGAATAAAGCTTCTGGGAACATTCACGTGCATGTTTTTGTGTGAGTGTAAGTTTTCATTTCTCTGGAATAAATGAACAAGAGGGCAAACACTGGGGTATGTGGTAAGTGCACGTTTAGTACTTTCTACAAGGCTGTGTCATTTTACATTCCCACCAGCAACTCACGAGTGATCCAATTTGTTGGCATCTTCTTCAGCATTTGGGGTTATCACAATTTTTTATTTTAGCTATCATTAGAGGTGTGTAGTGATACCTCATCTTGGTTTTAGTTTGTCTTTCCCTAATGGCTATTGATGCTTAACACCTTTCCATGTGCCTATTTGCAATCTGTATATCCTTTTTGGTGAAATATCTTCTCATGTCTTTTGTCCATTTTCTAATTGTTTTTCTTTTGACTTTTGAGAGGTCTTTGTAGATTCTAGGTACAAGGCCTTTGTTAGACAGGTGTTTGCAAATATCTTCTCCCAGTATAGCTTCACTTTTTATCCTTTATACAGGATCTTCCTCACAGTAAAAGCTTTAAACTTTGATGAAGTCTAATTTGTCAATTTTCTAATTTTTGGTGTCAAGTCTAAAAACTTTGCCTAGACTTAGGTTCTGAATGTTCTCTCTGATGTGTTTTTTTTCCTACAAGTGTCATAGTTGTATATTTTATATTTACATTTTGAGTTTATTTTTGTACAAAGTGTGAAATTTATCTTGAGTTTCTCCTTTTCTTTCTTTTTTTTTTTTTGTCTTCATATGTCCAATTTCCCCAGCAACATTTGTCGAAAAAAAGTCATCTTTTCTCCATTGACTTTCTTTTGCACCTCTGTCAATAATCAATTGGGTATATTTGCTTGGTCTGTTGGGGGGTTTTGACTCATATTTATAAGTTTTTCTATAGCTATTTTTCTGTTCAACTCTAACATACCTGGAGTCAATTTTAGTCATTAATATTTCTCTGGGAAATTGTTTATTCCACCTAGAATTTTAAAATCTACTTTATAAAATTAAAATCCAAAAAAATTTTGATCTTTTTAGCATATATTTATGACTTTGAACAATGTATACATTTTATGTAATCACCACCACAGTCAAGGTATGGAAAATTTAATCATACCCCCAATTCTCCCTGACACTGCTCCTTTGTAAAAGACCTGTCCCCAAGAATTAACCTCTGGTAACCATGAGTCTGCTTTCCTTTCTGATAGCTCTGGTTTTTCCAAATACCACATAAATGGAATCATACCTTATTCAGCCTTTAGAGTCTGGCTTCTTTCACTTAACATAATGTATTTGAGAACTGGAAACACAACTGCTGTGTCAATCATCTTTACCTGGAAACCAGAAGGTAAACATGAATGTTTCATATTTGCCAGATATTTACAAGTTTCTCTCCATAATGAGTTTAATTTTCTTCTCTATCATGGTGGCAAAATATCTATTTTCCAGTCCCTTTACTGAAAATGGTTAGCATCATTTAAATCCTCTCCAATCTGCAAAGGTGTTAATTTGTAGAAATAGTTTCTCTCAAATCCCAACTTCATCCATTCCACTTATCAGACCGGTCATTTGAGTTCTTACATTCCTTTTCCCAAGTTCAGTCTGACAGTGGCTCACTCTTCAATTAAATTCTTTCTCTTAGAAGTCAGCTCGTTTAAAATTTTTATTTCTCAACTGTGAGCTGAATCATCAAGCAGATTGCTTTCTGATTCAATTTATTAGAGGAACTGTAGAAAAATAACGCCTTCTGCTTCCCTGGTTTATGCCTTATTTCATAAGCCATTTTCATGTGTCATTGCAAAATACTGAACCTATTTCTTACATATCTGGTGGCTATAAATAAACTATGGAAAAAAAGAGGAGATATTCACTGACAAGCCTAAAAGGAAAATCTTGTACTTGATGTGTTAGCTTTAAGAAGAATAAAGACATTTTAAAATGCTGTTAAACACTATGGTTCACACTGAGTGTGCAGAAAAAACATGAATATAAGATTGCCAAGAATGAAAATACATACTAAAATGTATATAAATTGAACTCATACAAGAGTATCCCAACAGACTCAAATATCAGATTATTCAGAGTGAAAGGTTGAGAAGAAACCTGAATATTACAGTAAAAACAATTTTACAACTGTCCTGGTTTGAATAGTGTCCCTCAAATATCCACCCAGAATCTGTGAATGTGACTTTATTTGGAAATAGATCTTTGAAGATGTAACAAGTTGATAAGTTCATACTGGATTTGGATGGACCCTAATCCAATGACTAGATTTTTTATAATAAAATGAAATTAGACAATGACAGATTCACAGGGAGAAGGTGGGTGATGAGAGGCAGAGATTGGGGTGATGCATCTCCAAGTCAAAGAAAGCAAGGACTGCTGGCAGCCACTAGAAGCTGGAAGAGGCAGGGCAGGATTCTTCCCTAGAGCCCCGAGGGGGAGCATGGCTTGCTGACACCCTGGCTTTAGGATTCTAGCTTTCAGACTGGAGAAAGTAAATTCCCATATTTTAAGCCATATAGTTTGTGCTAACTTGTTATAGCAGCCACAGGAAAACCATCCAGTGACTGTGTTCCCAAGTTACTCTGTAATTAATTGGATACATACATATATATATATATATATATATATATATATATATATATATATATATATATATATATATATAGAGAGAGAGAGAGAGAGAGAGAGAGAGAGAGAATGAAAACACACACAAACAGCTAAATGGCATGTGATGATCTCTGATTCCAGGGCATATTTCCTAGCCTTGAGTCTATCCAGTTTCCTTGATTACACAGAGTTTGTGGAACACTTCCTCTGATTTCAAGCAGAAAGTCACAGAGAAGGGGGTAATATCTTCAGGGAACAGTCTTGAAGCAAATTGAGGAAACTGGGAAATGGGTCCTCATCCCACAATTCTGACTACTTTATCTGTGAAGTCACTCTTCCACACTGTAGAGGTGAGCAGTCACAGACTTCTAGAACCTTAGAGCTGAACATGTCATTTAATCCACATCCCTAGTTCTACTCTGAAGGAGTATTTTTCCAACTACATTCATGTGCCTGTCCACAGAGCAAGCTGATCTATTCCAAATGTTTGAGTTGCCTACTAACAACCTGACCCAGAATTTATACAATTCAACATCCATGGACAATTTCCTAGTGTTCTTAAGGGTGAGGTGAGAATGAGTAAAAAATGAAATGAAAAACTTGGGACTTCTCAAATGAGAACAAACGCAAATTCTAGAATTGGAGAGTTAGAGTGAATTGTGTCATTGACTATTGAGTAAATAGAAGTGCAAAGAAGAAGCTGAATTCGCCATTGATGGTACAAAGTAAAAGGTGACAAAGATGGGTGACTGAGGTTAAAGGAAACTGCTAAGGATGATGAATGCCCAGAACCTGGCAAAGGTGAGAAGTAGAAGATGCGAGGTTAGGAGCGAAAGGCCAAGGTTGGAATGAAATAATACTGGAGGCTTGTAAGTGCTAGGAGTGTGGAAGGGTCACTTGCCCAGTGGGCCTACGACCATGTTACATCAAGAAACAAGGAGTCCCATCAGGACGTACTCCGATGTCTCTCTCTTCCCCACCTCCTCAGTCTTCTTTGGCTCAGCTGTCATAATTCCATCTACCCAGGGAGCCCAGATGGTACAGTCTGCAGGATTCAGCCTCCCTGGTCATGGAACATGGCCCAGAAGGAAAGAGAATGGATCCGAAATAGCAAACAGAATAACCAGCCACATGTGTATTCATTTGCTCAAATTGGATTTAAGTAAGACTGCATTGGTCCACATTTACCCCTGATCTCTTCCAGGGTAGGGATTGAATCTTAATCATATTTGCAACCACAGTTCCCAAGACAGTGTCTGACAAGTAGTAACAGCCTAGATGATATTAATCGAATTCTTATTATGAACCAGATTTCCTTGTGAAGTACATTATCTATTGCACATTATCTTCTTTGATTCAAATAATTCTCTATAAGTAGCTACTAGGTACTATTAATGCCTAAAATAATTTAAATATAATACACAAAGCTTGCTATATGCCAGACATTCCTTCTAATGTATATTCCCGAATATGGCAGGTAGGAGCTATTGACCACTTAAATGTGACCAAATCCAAACTAAGATGTGCCCAAAGTGTAAAACACATGCTAAGTTTTAAAGACTATGAAAAAAAAGAGTGTAAAATACCTCATAATATTTTTATATTGATTACATTTTGTATATATTGTGTGAAAATGAAATATATGATTAAAACTCATTTCACCCATTTATTTTTACTTTGTTAATGTGACTACTAGAAAACTTAAGATAAATAAGTAATTCACATGTGTGGTTTTCATCATATTTTTGTTGGAAAGAGCTGCTTTCAGTGATTTACAGAGACATCAAGAGGCAGGAACTGGATTTGAACCTACGTCTCCTGACTCAAGAGGTCACAGCTTAACCACCATGCTAGGCAGTGTCTAAATTAACCTACCATCTTGAAAGCCTACAATGTATCAGGCACCATACTATTTACTTTATGTGTCATGCTCTGAAGAAACCTGCATGGTAGTTATTATTACCCCAAACAGGAAAAAAGTCTAATTTCAATGTAACACAGTCTCAACTACAAAACCAGTAAGCAGGGAACCAAAACACAAATGCAAAATGCATTACAAAATCCATGGTCTTTTTAAAAAATTATTATTATTTTTTGGCTGTGTTGGGTCTTCGTTGCTGTGCATGGACTTTCTCTAGTTGAGGCAAGTGGGGGCTACTCTTCGTTGGGGTGCACAGGCTTCTCATTGTGGTGGCTTCTCCTGTTGCAGATCATGGGATCTAGGTTCCCGGGCATCAGTAGTTGCAGCATGCAGGCTCGGTAGTTGTGTTTCAGAGCTCTAGAGTGCAGGCTAAGTAGTTGTGGCGTACAGGCTTAGTTGCGCCACAGCATGTGGGATCTCCTCAGACCAGGGATTGAACCCATGTCCCCCGCATTGACAGGGGGATTCTCAACCATTGCACCACCAGGGAAGTCCCCAAAATCCATGGTCTTGAGCACCACTTTATAGGACCTTCTTGGTATGAATATTTCAAAAATAAAGTACAAACATGTTGAAATTTCAGAGACAAAAATAGATAACAGTTTGTGAATACACTCAACACGCTGAATTATGGAGACACTAAATAACTTATTCTATAATGGGGCATGATTAGCACTATGCAGAATTCCTCATCCATGAACTGGTAGATTAAGAGATATTAATAAGGAAATCTACCTGATGAATAGCAGGATGGAAACACCTAGATGACCATCAATCACTGAGTATTCACCACATATGAGAAGCATCCATTCTGCGGCCAACAGAAGCTTGCACACATTCATGTTCACAAATACACACAACCCCTGCAACTCTGGGGGCTGATTTCTCCACCGCAAGAGACAATTAAATGGTAAATGGGAAAGATTGAGAAGACTACACACCACACAATTTGCTCACTGATCAGAAATCTGCAAGAGGCAATGATTTATGCAGGAAGCATAAGAAACATCGATAATTAAGTCCTTTTCAATCATCTTTTATATAGAGAAATTAAAAACTGTACACAGAATCAAAATCTGGGAATAGCCTTCCCTGTGATACTGCAATACTAGAAGAATAACAGAAATTAATTTTGCAGTATATTCCCCATATTTTTCCTTTCTTTTTCTTTTTTCTTATGTTGTGGTTGTCTATTTTTCATGTGAACTGTTTCCCACAATTTTTGTGTACCTAGAATAGAAATATTTTCCAGAATAGAAGTACTTTCCAGAAATAATTTTTCTCTTTTAATTTGCAAGAAATATTTCTGTAAATTATTGTTCAATCAAAATAAATGTTTGTCATTAGCTTCAGAACAAAGAAATCCACTGTTTATGGATGAATTTTAGTATCTGGATGATATTTCATGAGTGATGTCCTTCATGTGTGTGATAATGACACACAATAATATAATTGCAAATTTTATCTTGAAGGTTTTGGGGACATTGCAGTGGTATAATGCAGAGAAGGATAAAGAAGGACACCATAGAGCATTTAGAAAAGAAAGACCTAAATTCCCACCTGCACCAACAGACATAGATCATAATAATATTTCTGGTAAACTTTAGAACTTTTTTGAGCTCATCACTCAAATGAAGCCAAAAATGTTATGAAACCAGATGTTGAATAAAGAACAGTTTGTTGTTTGATGCTAGAATCATGCCTAGATTCTAAATGTGTGCATTCTGAATTGGTCTGATCCATTGGAGGCCATAAAAACTACGACCATTTTCCCTGCCCTGGGTTTTGCAATGCCGAGGCTCGTTGTTTACTTTCAATACATCCCCAGCTGGAAACTCGGTAACAGAAATCATTTCCTCCCTCCCTTTTCCTTCTGTAAAGCATATGGTCTAATCTATCCTGTGAAAACTCCAATTTATTTTAGCATTCATGAACCTTCATGACTAATTTCCTGAGCCACACTATAATTACTTTAATTCTACACTGCTGGAGAGAATTTGAAAACAGGACTTCTTTAGAAGAAAATTAACTTATATAATGAGTGAAGAGATAAATCATATTAGCTCTAATTAAAGTATATTAACATTTTGGTTGCATATGAATAAAAATCAGACACAATGAAAGTAGGTTTCTCATAAAGAGTCAATTTATGGAGATTTATGAAGATTTTAGGAACTTGCAAAATTTCATTACTTAACATCTCTATTAAGATCTTTACAAGCATGCATAATGAAAAGCCTAATAAAAGATTTAATAAATGGACTTTTGCTTAAAGTCACACTGATTCAGTGCAAGCAGAAGTTTTAAACCCATAATGGAGATTAAAACGATAATTGTCAATTTAAAAATACATCTGCTGTCTGCATGGTGAGAAATGCAAAAGTAGGAAATCAGAGTTAGGAAGTCAGAGAACTAACTTCCATCAAAGTAATTCCAGTTTCTCCTTGTGTCCTAAGAGAGTAACTACTATGAAACTATACTTCAAATCCTTCTCTTCTGCATTAATATAAAATCTTTTAGCTCTTTCTGTGTGTCTAGAATGACTGTTTAACACAAACAGTAGACTTCCAGGTAACCTTATTTAAATTAAACTGGAAGGTGAACAGAATTAGATACTTTTCCCAAAAAATAAAAGGTTCTTTCTCTAAACTTATACAACAGCACTGCCCAATCATTTAGTTTTCAATATTGCTCCTGAATGGCTCATAAAGAAGACACTCTCAAATTAAGTCACAGAGAAGTACATTGCCTATAAAAATGTCCAGGGAGCATCAGAGTCTGTGGGTCTAATCTGGAGATAAGATTGCAACCAGCACTTACCACGTTGTTCCCCAGTTTCCCAGGAAGCACATACCCCACTTAGCCTGGCATTCAGAACCGACCACCCTCGATCAGCCACTGGCACTTTTATCCTTAACTGTTTACATTTCCATGGGCATGAACATATCAGAGTGGGTCTTATTTTTCTCTGTCATCCACACACATCAGTCTTTACAACTACTATATATATATATATATATATATATATATATATATGAGATGGCATGTTATTTGACAATTATATATATATATATATATATATATATATATAATTGTCAAATAACATGCCATCATATAAAACACATAAACTCTACAGCCATAGAGAATACAGTTAGGTTCGCTCTACAACAAAACATGTACTTGTAGATTATCAAACAATAAGGATATGTATTTTAGTAGAGAATACGCCAGAGTAAAGTTTGTGGAAATATATTCCAGTTTCAGGTTTAATGCACTGGTAATTTGGTATTGCAAACAAGTATATTCTCATGTAGTGTTTAGTTAATCCTTTACAGAGGGTAGAAGTGACAGTGCTTTCAGTAGCCAACCTCTCATTTTCACATGTGCCATCTCTAAAATTCCCTGAAAATATCTATTGAATTGAGGTTTAAAAACTCGGAATTGTATTGCTATAGACACCAGAGAAAGAAGAAATCAGATAACAGAATTTCCAGAGAACCCAGAGAATAAATGGCAATTTAAAAGCAGAGAAAAGGGAGAGGTATTTTAAAAGAGACAAGAAAAAATAACGAATGAAGGTTTTCTGATAGTGTGATGGGAAAAAAAAACATCCTAAACAATCCTAATGCAGCAAAACAAGTATAACTCTGAACAGGACATACATTTTAAAAGATATAGGTAGATAGATAGATAGATAGATAGACAGATAAATGCTTAATTGAGATGCTCATAAATTAAGGGATAGAAAGGTAGAAAGCCAGAGAGATAAAAAAGTAATAAGATAGAAGCTTCTGCAGAGGGATCCTTGGTGTGATGTTACTAACCCAGGTCTCCTCAGGGTATAGCCTCCGTAGCAGACAGGAGCAGGGCACCTGTTACCCAAAGAGCTTCATTCTAATGTTTAAAGGCTACGTAAAGCCAGTCTCACACTGAGTTGAGACCTGAAAATACACAGCCTCTATGTTATGAAAAGCCTCAAATTATAAAATTATTTCTAAGGGATAATTGACCCTATTTTTAAATGATCCTAAGTTTGTACTGGACAGAAGCAAAAGCATATATTTTAGAGAAATATGCCTTCAATCAACGATCCAAGTGTTTCCAAAGATAAAGTGCCGTTGAATATGAACTTCAGAGAAACACATATGTACACACAAACCCAAGAAAATAAAGCAGTATTTGTAAGAACTAGAAGAGCCATAACCAGGAAAATCACACACACAAAAAGGTATGAGGACTATAAGATACAAACTATAAACTAAGCACAAATGATAAAGGAAAGGGCGGGTAGGTTCAACAATATTCAAATTAGAAATTTTTATTTATCCAAAACATACAGGGTCACATATCTTGTTTAAAAAATAGCACACTTCCCCTATGATAAACAGTATTCTTCTACATTATTTTATAAAATATTTAAAAGTTTGCCATTCATATTTATGTCTCCAGCTTACCTGGAATTGATTTTTATATAAGGTGTTGAGACCTAATTTCATATCTTTTTAGTTGTAGGAACAAGGTATCCTTTCTGGATTTGATCATCAGAAAAGAGTCCATAAAAATAAATTCATGACAAATATATTCTGCTTTTTATTCTTTTTTAATGTATTTTAGAATACTTCAGATTCATATATTTGCAGTAACAAGAGAGAAAATGGAAAAGCCTCAGACAGAATTGAAAGATAATAGGGGAATCATACAAAGATTAGATTTTCAGTGAGAGCAAAGTAGACTTTTATGGGCAGAAAGGCTTTTTAAAAAGAGATAAAATAGACCCTGTTTTGTTATCAAGGTTAGATTTTCTCTGAGAACAGTGGGTTCCATATAGCAGGCATTTTGTCTTACTCAAATTCATAACCACAGACTTTGTACAGTGCTAGGAATGTACTAGTAACACAGTATTTGTAAGTTGAGTAAGTTAAGAAATGAGCTTGACGTCATACCATACTCTTAAAGATGTTGACATGTCTACTTGGTCATCACTGTTGGCTCAGATTTAGGTGTTGGTGTATGGAGCATTCCACTGGTATTGACAGACGGGTACTTCTTAGGTTTGCTCCTACAGTTCCCAGGCATCTCTGGGCACCAGGATGCAATGTCTGACCCCTGTGTCAGAAGCTCATTTGAGGAAAGGGTCAGTGAGACTTAGAAGGACCAAATTCAGTCCTTGGACACATCCTCCCCAGCAGATGCTTTATACAAGGCTAGCGTTAACTCTTGCTATTAATAGTCTTACTCAAGACCCTGTGGCAGAAAATAGATGCACCCCCGTAGACACAAACACACTCACAGTGCAATTATTTTCCATCTTTTTGTGTATGTATCTTGAAAGAAATTTATCATCGGCTGTCACTGGTTAATTTTCCATTTAAGGTGATCACTCTATTACCGAACTTGTCAAAACCTTGTCACGTGTCACAGTGTACTTTTGGGAACTCTTCTTAGTCTATCCAGCCAAAGAGTGGAACCAGTGCTGCTTTCATTCTTGTTCTGTAGGGGAAGATGGGAGCAATGAACTAATCAGGGCTCTATTCCTCTTACTGACAGTATCCTTGATGGAAATGAAAATGGTCTGTTCTTACTTGATACTTCATCATTTTCACATGAGATTGTTTTGATAACTTACTGTAAACTGAATATTTTGTGTAAGTCAGAAATAATCATTTCTGCCTCCTGTTTCCAATATGGCAAACCCAGCCAGCTAAAATATTCAAAGAGATGCTTTAATTCTCTGATTACTGTATCTATGATATTGTTCACAGATACTAAATAGTTCGAAAAGCTACAGAAATATTATTATCATTGGTTTTTTCCAGTCTCTAAACCTTGATCAGCTATTTTTGCAGTTTTGTGATTTCTGGAGTATATCTGCAATTATGCCTGTTGCTCATTATTTTTGGAAAATATGTTCTATTTTTACATCCTAGGTTAAGAAGCAGGACATTTGTAAGGTTACAACTACATATAGAAGGAACCTAGCTTTAGGTCCTGCAATCTATGTTTTGACAAACCTTTCTAATTACAAGCTTGGCAATGCCCACACAGGTTACATCTATACAGGAAAATGCAAAGGTATTTTCTTTGTCAAAACGCTTATATATCTACCGAGCGTGTTGGGAAATGGCCCCCGACACTTTCAGTGTAAACGTTTCTATTTTCAGAGGGGTTTTGCAAAACACACTTTCTTTTGCTATCGTGCCAATGACGCTTCTGAAGTAGCATAGAGTTAAAAACTTACCCAGTGACTTAAAATTGTAAAATTACTACTTTCTCAGCAAAGTGCTGGATGAGTAACTTTAATTTTCTGAGTCTTTGGCAAGCATGTGACTCTATTAAATGAGTCATAAGTTTTCTTACTCATGACTCAGAACAGCAGTTACACAGGAATCTGCTATGGCCCTGCCCTCCAACGCCCTCTTGTAAGACAGGTACCTGTCCACCTCTTCTCCACACCTCCTTATGGGTGTCTTCACTTAGACACTGTATTCCTTAAGTAAATTTTTAATATCTGAATTTCATAAGCAAAAAAAAAAACTAGAATAATTTACTCAGCCAGTCAGCTACTCCCTTCCCAAGGGACATAGAGAAAATGTACTGCAGATGCAAAAGTGTAGAATGAGATTGTGTTTATATCTCTGAAATATTCTGACTATTTTGGCAGACTTAATTGATTAAAACGACCAAAACTTCAACAGGCTTCAGAAGAGCTTTAAGATAATAAGGTGATGGTGCTTATGGAGGAGATGTATTTATGAAACAGTCTCTGGGAGGTGGTGAGTAAGGAGGGTTCTTTGCACACTGTACCACAGATTTGCGAAGTCCCCTCCTCGGAGTAGTTTAGATGAAGGGCATCTGATTTCCTTAGACCTCTCAAATCTTAAAACCAAACAACTGTCACCATGCTTAGCAGATGTATAAAATAGAATCCACCTTTCTGCTTGAAGAATTGGATGTACCTAAGGAAATGGAGCGAAACTGAAACTGAGACCCACCATTCAGAGTTGGTCAGGATCCCAAACTAAAATCTGACTGAAAGCTTTGCTTTGATTTCACTTCATTATAAGAGAAATCAGTATTTTCTCCCCCTAAACAAATCAATGTAATGGAGGTGGGAGCCTACATCATTTCTAAATTTATAGAAACAGAGGCAAAGATGACAGACAGTTTTCTAGACCAAACCTGAACAGTCATACTTTTCCATACTTTCTCTGATTCGGATCCACCTTGTTAATTCCAGCCATGACAAGAGACATAGATGTTCGCCTTTGATTTCTGGTCTGTATTCCTGGTGGAACTTTTCCTTCAGTGAAAAAGCCGACTGAGATGTCTCTGTAAGTCTGCATTAGTTGCTATTGTGTGTAACACATCACCACAGTCTTAGGAACGGACATCATGAGAATGTATTTTCTCACGGTGCTGGAGGTCGGGAGTGCGGACACCACTGTGTGGGGCTCTATGCTCAGGCCCTCACATGGCCACAATCAGTGTCTGCTGGACTGTGCTCCTTTCTGGAGCTGGGGCTCTCTCTCCAGCTCACAACAGCTCCTCAGTGTGGGATGAGGCCACACCATCTTGCTTGCCCTCAGCGGCCCACTCGGCTTCTGGAGGCCACCTGTAATCCTCCCCCACATGGCCCCTCCAGCTGCCCCCTCCTGATTAGAACCTCCCTTTCAGGAAGAGCTTCAGGCCTTTCCATGGCTCACCCGATTAGGTTGTTGCCACCTGGATAAGCTCCCTCCCAATGAACCGATTCTAGCCTATCCACGAGAGTACCACCCATCACAACCCCAGGGTCAGTGTGCACCACAGAGGAGGAGATCACACAGGACATGGACAACTGGAGGAGGAGTCTTGGAGCATCTTAGATCTTCTCCTATCACAGTGTCAGTGTGGGATTTTCTGAGAGAGAGATTTTGCTTTTCAAGGAATGATCATGATAGCACCTATTTGTCTCTATGTTCTCAATTGCCGGCATTGGAAGAGTTATTCTTTGGGGTCATAACATCACTCCAGCACTCAAGACCTAGAACTAGACACCCAGGCAGATCAACGGATTTCAAGAAAACAGGCACTCTGGGTTTCATTTTGTTTGTGTTTTGTTTTTGTCCTTGTTGATATACCTGGGTCTCTGTTCATGGGAAACTAATCAGTTTAGTTGTTCTGCAAAAAAAAATTCAAAACCCCCATCTTGTAGCATCTTTCATCCATTCCTTCTGACCCTGGAGGCAAAGCCACTCTTTACTTCAAGAGAGGCAAAACCTCTCTTCCCAGAGGTTTAGCAAGAGAGATGCACTCCAAATCTCCATGACAACACTTGTTGCACAATCTAGGTGGTGTCTACTGTATTCTGCTTCATGTATCATTACATTTCCATTGTCTTTACAGCTATAAGATTTGGTTAAAATCATCCACCTCCTGTTTGTGATACTTCTCCTTTTTTGTTCACTGTTATACATAAGGTGGGGAGGAGACACAGGATTAGGGTTAAGAAAAAGTAAAGAGAAACACGTGTTTTAGGTCTGAAACAGCATCTAAACTTATTTCTAAAATAAATTCTTCATCATTTTATTTTACTAGTTACTTAATGTGATTGCCACTCAGGTCAGTAACAAGTTCCTTCAGGACAGGGACTGTGTGATTTATTCATCTTTGAGTCCTGATATCTAGCAAGAGATACTGACTTAAAAGTCTATGTTGAACACAATGAGATACCACAACACACTTATTAGAATGGATAAATTCCAAAAACTGTATACTAACAATTTCTGGTGAAGATGTGGAGCAACAGGAACACTTCTTCATTCCCAGTGGGACTCAGGACAGTGCAGCCACTTTGGAAGACAGTTCAGCAGTTTCTTACAAAGCTGAAGATAGGCTTATCATACTGTCCTAGATCTTTACCCAAGTGATTTGAAAAAATACATCCACAAAATCTTGTACTCTACTATCTATAGCAGCTTTATAGGTAACTGCCAAAAAGTAGAGGTAGACAAAATATCTATCAAAAGGTGAATGGACAAACTGTGTTACATGCATGCAATGAAATAGTATTCAGAACCAAAAATAAATGAGGTCTCTAGCCAGGAAAAGACGATTAATCCAAACGCATCATACAGAATGAAAGGAGCCTGACAGAAAAGTGGCAGAGTGTGTGATTCCAATTATATGGCAGTCTGGAAAAGACAAAACTATTGAGGTTTTAAAATGATCAATTATTTCCAGAATTTTAAAGGTAGATGGAGGGAGGGGGACAGGTGAATTACAGGGTATTTTTTAGGACAGTAGAACCATTCTGTATGATACTGTAATCATGGGTGATAATTTTGTGTATTCATTAAAACCCACAGAACATTCCAGCACAGTTAACCTTAATGTGTACAAAACTTTTTAAATATAGTGAGGAGGTTGAGAATGGAATGCACATGTGACAAAACAATCCAACTATCTTATGAATATATGAAAACACTGACCAAAGTGAGTGGGGGTCAAGACGCTGATCTAAGCAACTTTGGAAAGGAGTGGAGTCTGTCAGACAAGGGGCAAAGAAACGACATGTAAGCCCTGTCCTCTAGTTGATAAAGTTGTTTGCTATGGGAGGAAGTGCAGGTGAGCACTTTTGATACCTTTTGAGCACTATACGTTTATGCTGGGACTGGACAATTAATGCACAGACAGGAGAGAGGAAACCAGCATCTCACTGTTCAAGGGACAAATAGGTAAGCAGAGGAGCTATAATGACCCATGTGGTAATTAATGTATTATAGTTGGAAACATCAGCATGTACTCACATTTAACTTAATGTAAACACAGATAGTTAACTATAGAAATATTTAGATGTGCATACATACATGGGTTAGTACACAAATGTACATTTTCTTCCTCTGTCAGATGTCAGGATGAGAAGCAAGGACACCCCAGTAACAACGAGCACTCCAGGCTCCCAGGTCTTGGTTTCTAATACCATTCTCCAATAAAAGGGACCAAGGCTCATTAGAGAAATAGCTGATCCTAGGACCAGAGCAAGAAATATTTAAGAGGAGCATAGGTCATCTTACAGTGCTATAAAGTAAGAACGTTCTCAAAAAAAAAAAGTAGAAGGTATGTCAAAGGGACACAAGAGCCAAACAAAAGAGGTCCTAATGTCTAAAACTGGAACAATATACGTAACAGAATAGAAAAATATTATTGGATTGCAACTCAAAGCAGGAAATAAGTATATGTAAGTCCATATTGGTATCAATAAATTGTGGAATGAATAAATAAATTGTTGAGAAGAGATAAATTGATCACACAGAAGAACTCCAATTAATTTTGTAGATTCTCTGCCCTCAAGGACGTGAAGCATAACTCCCCACTTCTTAGATGTGGGCTGGATGTAGCGAATTCTTTCCAAAGAGGACAGTGTGGGAAAAGGGAGATCAGAGTAACTTCACGGTGGGGAAACCTGACAAACACCACTTCGTTCATATAATCAAGATTAACGTCAACAGGAGAAAACATGTTGATAGTATGTGCCCTTGTGATGATGTCATGAAAACGGCACTTTTCTTTGTGATGTTCTTCTCCAAAATACTTAATTCTAGTCTAATAATGAGAAGAATGTAAGATGAATCACAATTTAGGGACATTCAACAAAATACCTGACCAGTCCTCCAACTGTCAAGGTCATCAAAAGCCAAGAAAGTCAAAGAAACTGTCACAGCCCAGAGAAAGCTAAGGACACATGACAACTAAATGTAACACAGAACAGAAAGACGATATTAGATTGAAAAAACTAAGGAAATCTGAGTAAAGTAAGGACTTAATAATAAAGCAGTGATAATGCACTGTTCATTGTAGAACATAACAATGTTCACTAATCTTTGGAAGTATAAGATCCCAGTAAGATGCCTAAAATAGGGGCAACTGAATGGGAGGTTCATGTAAACTTTCAGCACTTTCTTTCCAAATTTTTGGAGTATATAACAATGTAAATTTTTGTATAACAATGTAAAAAATGCAAAGTTTGAGCTGTGGGCTTGGAGATGGCAGATGCAGAAGTCAAGGGGAAAGCCTACAGCTGTCCAGAGAACTGTGCAGAAAACCACTGATAACTTTCAAAGTAAGGAATTTGGTGAATTTTTTTGTTTATTCTGCCTCAGATATTTGCACTGAAACAAGCTTTTGAGAATTAGGAAATCCAAAATAGAGTTTCTAGGCTGTTTTCTCCCACAGACTTACCCCCAGGTAATTCAGCCAAAGGGTATCCAAGACCAGGTTGGATTTTTTAGAAGTGTGTGAAAATGTATGTTGTCATTTTCCTAAACACAGCCGGTGACTTTCCATGGGCTGCATCCACGTGGTCACTCGCTCATCCAACAATCGCAGAGCAGGAATTGTCCTGGAACTAGGGATGCACTGAGTCTGGGAAGACAAGGGGCTTTTCTGCATTGTGAGTCCATTCCACTCACAGACCCACCTGTTTTATCCCCACAGAGATATGATATGAGGTTCCTGGGATGTCCCAGAAGTGTGTTCTTTTCTCTTCCATAGGCAGAGATCTTGCCTCCTTAAACTAGTGTTTGAATAAGTAAAAGATGTTTTCAACATGGAAAGAAGCAGATGTTTTGCTGAAACACATTGATTTCCCCTCTCACTCTCAAGGTCTTAGTTGGAGTGGGGCAGACCTTCTGTGCTCCATGGAATATCACTCACAACTGCAAAACGAACCTCTACCAAAATGCCAAAGTTTGTTCTTGAAGATGCAAAATATGGAGGGCCCCGGACAATAAATTAACATGGTTTTATCTGTAAATCATCTCTGATTCTGAGTTGATGAGCAAGTTCTTGCCATTTCATTTCTGCTTATCATGACACACTCTTGTTGAATTATTCTGGACTCACAAGCATTTCTAAAGGCAAGACACATCGATTTCCTCATTATGTCAGGAAATGGCAAGTTAAGCAAATTTCTAAACCCTTTCAAACTGCAAGGTCTGTTCAGAAGTGATAAGACAGGACACCATATGTAAGTTGGTGAGTTTTTGTATTGAGATAGTTCTCAGCGGAAGTATTTTTGTCCTGGAAATTTTTCCTCTCCCCAGAACATACTAGGAGAGAAGGCAAGAGGAGAAAGTTCAATGGCTAATTCACTTACAAGATTCTTTAGTGTTTTCCCCAGTGAGAGACTCGGGACGAGACTCTGTACTTCACTGTTTTACTCTTATTTGCTCCACACACAATTTTCCTGAACTCCTGAAAAAGATAACTATAACACAAAGATTAATTATTCTCAGTAACCATTTACAAAAGTAAAAGGAACGTCAGGATTTTTAAATCCTGTATTAAATGTGTAAAATGTTGATGATACGAAAACTAGTCATTCCTGAAAATCAGAAGAGGAGGTTTCAGAAAAAGACGTGATGGTAGTTTGACCCAAAATGTTTCTTCCACAGGTCACTACCAGATATTCAATCATACAAGTGCACTTTGCAGAACAGAAATGCCAGAGGCTGGTAAGGGTAAAAGAAGAAGAAGAAGAACAATAGCTTGGAGAATTATAAATTAAAAGGAAGTAGTGGGTGATCTGAAAGGTCAAAGGAATAAAGAGCAGGGTCTTCTAAGGAAGAATCCATTTCAGAACTGTGAGTGAAAGTCCCTACAGCACGGGAGGTGGGAGAAATTTCATGCATGTTTGGAAGGTATTTTGACATTTCCATTAACTGAAAAAAAAATAGGAATGATTGAATCTGCACGTATTTGACTCATAGGTAGGAGAAGACAGCACCCTAAGTACTCATTTGGATGTGACAATCAAATAGGACACAAAACATTGATTTTACAGTATTCTGGTAATTTTAAAACTTCTGTTAAATATCTAAAGGTCCAGGGACCATAGTTGTTCAGTTCAATTTCTGCTGAGTCAGAAAATATTGGAAACACTCAAACACGCAGTGAATTGGTTCCTAAAAATTTGAGAAAGTTTTCATTTGTTTTACTTCAATGCAATTCAATGACTTAATTAAAGATATAGTTAATATATTCCTATCTAAATATAGGGGCTTGGAATAAATGAAATTAAAGTGTGCGTTTGCTTGTTTTGTTGTTTTAACCTAAGCCTGTGATACCATGTATATGACCACTCATTTCACTCTCTAATTTCCATCCTTTTAGTGAAACAACCAGGAGTTTCAGGAAAGATAAACAAGCTGAGACACAGGACTTCCCTCTATACTGACAACCTCTCTGCAGTTATGGGGATGGATTTGCCAGGATGCAAGACTGCAGCAATGACGTTTGCTCATTTATGGGAGGACGCAATGATGGAAAAGCAATGCAAATGATTCAGTATGAACTCAAAGCTCTGTTTAAGGGTCATTTTAGAGGAAAAAGAGAAGAATCACGTGTGTTACATTTACATTGTTCCTTTATACATCTGATGATCAGATTCTGTGACTTAATGGCTCATAACTTTTCTCACAGATAACGTGAAAGATGATTAGAGGGTTAAAACCCTGTCCAAAGTCATGTATCCAGTAATCTTAGAGGGAAGACTCAAAACCAGTGTTTCTGACCCAAATGCATATACTCAGGAGTGACACTGTGACAAAACACATCCACATGTGATGCCCACGTTTTCTGGGACATTGGATAGAATCAGGGAGGACATTTATTCTGAGCTCTGCAGAATCATAAAGCTCTATTACACTGTAGAAGTAATTGTCACAACTTAATTAAATATGTTATTGAAATTAGGTATCTTACATGGGGGCTGTTTCAAGCATTTCCTTTCTTAATTTTTTATTTAAAACAGCCCATATATGAAATTTCTTATTTGGGGCATTAAAAAATGCAGGTAGTACTTTACTGCAAAAAGAAATCACAGTTCTTAGCACAACCGAGTGGGTTCCAACACAGGCATTTCATCT
>NW_027672235.1:0-16646 GCF_964165515.1 Mesoplodon bidens | reverse complement strand
AAAGAGAGAGAGAGAGAGAGAGAGAGAGAGAGAGAGAGAGAGAGAGAGAGAAAGGAAGGAAGGAAGAAAGAGGATAAAAGAAAATAAAATAAAGTAAGGTAAAATGAAATAAAGTAAGGTAAAATAAAATAAAGTAAGGTAAAATAAAAAACATAATTATTAAGAAAAAAGTTTTTTAAGTAAAAAGAAAAAAAAAAAAAGGAAGAAGGAAGGATAGAACCCTAGGACAAATGGTGAAAGCAAAGCTATACAGACAAAATCTCACACAGAAGCATACACATACATACTCACAAAAAGAGGAAAAGGGGAAAAAATAATAAATCTTCCTCTCAACGTCCACCTCCTCAGTTTGGGATGATTTGTTGTCTCTTCAGGTATTCCACAGTTGCAGGGTACATCAAGTTGATTGTGGAGATTTAATCCGCTGCTCCTGAGGCTGCTGGGAGAGATTTCCCTTTGTCTTCTTTGTTTGCACAGCTCCCGGGGTTCAGCTTTGGATTTGGCCCCGCCTCTGCCTGTAGTTCACCGGAGGGCGTGTGTTCTTCGCTCAGACAGGACGGGGTTAAAGGATCTGCTGATTTGGGGGCTCCGGCTCACTCAGGCCAGGGGGAGGGAGGGATACGGAATGCGGGCTGAGGCTGCAGTGGCAGAGGCCAGTGTGACGTTGCACCAGCCTGCGGCACAGCATGCGTTCTCCCGGGGAAGTTGTCCCTGGATCCCGGGACCCTGGCAGTGGAGGGCTGCACAGGCTCCACGGAAGGGAGGTGTGGAGAGTGACCTGTAGGCTTCTTGGTGGCGGCAGCAGCAGCCTTAGCATCTCATGCCCGTCTCTGGGGTCCGCACTGTTAGCCGCGGCTCGCACCCGTCTGTGGAGCTCCTTTAATCGGTGCTCTGAATCCCCTCTCCTCGCGCACCAGGAAACAAAGAGGGAAGAAAAAGTCTCTTGCCTCTTCGGCAAGTCCAGACTTTTTCCCGGACTCCCTCCCGGCTAGCCGTGGTGCACTAGCCCCTTCCGGCTGTGTTCACGCCACCAGTCCTCCCCCTGCGCTCCGCCGCCTGAGCCTCAGCTTCCAGGCCCGTCCACCCCGGCGGGTGAGCAGACAAGCCTCTCGGGCTGGCGAGTGCTGGTCGGCACCGATCCTCTGTGCGGAAATCTCTCCGCTTTGCCCTCCGCACCCCTGTGGCTGCAGTCTTCTCCGCGGCACTGAAGCTCCCCCCTCCGCCATCCGCAGTCTCTGCCCGTGAGGGGGCTTCTAGTGCGTGGAAACCTTTCCTCCTTCACAGCTCCCTCCCACTGGTGCAGGTCCCATCCCTATTCTTTGTCTCTGTTTCTTCTTTTTTCTTTTGCCCTACCCAGGTACGTGGGGAGTTTCTTGCCTTTTGGGAGGTCTGAGGTCTTCTGTCAGCATTCAGTAGGTGTTCCGTAGGAGTTGTTCCACGTGTAGATGTATTTCTGATGTATCTGTGGGGAGGAAGGTGATCTCCGCATCTTACTCTTCCACCATCTTGCCCTAGATTCTCTTATTTGCATTATTAAACATAATATTCATCCTGGAAGTTAATGGGAGAATTCCCAGCTATAGAGTCTACCTTTGACCTATTCAGACTCAGTTATAAGCATTCATTTAGAGAGTAGATTTAAAATGACTTAAAATTGTTAGATATTGTTTCAGATAGTTTATGTTTTCAACTGCTATGGTGTTACATGCTCCTATGTTTATACAGTACATTAACTATAAATAATGATAACAAGACATAGAACTCAAGGTACTTCATTTCTCTCATTCTAGATTACACTTGGAGCTTTTATATTTTTTCCAATTTTATTGAGATATAATTTATATACATCACTGTATAAGGTTCAGGTGTGCAACATGAGGGTTTGACATATATGTTGTGGAACGGTTACCACAGTTTAGTTAACATCCATCATCTCATATAGATATACTAGAAAGAAATGGAAAAAAAAGAAAAATAATTTCTCCTTATGATGAGAACTCTTAAGATTTACTCTCTTAACAGCTTTCATATGTATCATATACCTGTGTTAACTATAGTCATCATGTTATACATTACATTTTTAGTACTTATTTACACAACTGGTAATTTGTACCTTTTTTTCAATTTAATTTTTATTTTATATTGGAGTATAGTTGATTTACAATGTTGTGTTAGTTTCAGGTGTACAGCAAAGTGATTCAGTTATACATATACATGTATCCATTCTTTTTCAGATTCTTTTCCCATATAGGTTATTACAGAATATTGAGCAGAGTTCCCTGTACTATACAGTAGGTCCTTGTTGATTATCTATTTTATATATAGTAGTGTGTATATGTTAATCCCAACCTCCTAATTTATCCCTGCTCCTACCTTTCCCCTTTGGTAACTGTTAAGTGTTTCCTAAGTCTGTGAGTCTGTTTATATTTTGTAAATAAGTTCATTTGTATCATTTTTTTTAGATTCCACATATAAGTGATATAATATGATATTTGTCTTTCTCTGTCTGACTTATTTCACTTAGTATGATAATCTCAGCGTCCATCCATGTTGCTGCAAATGGCATTATTTCATTCTTTTTTATGGCTGAGTAATATTCCATGGTATATATGTACCACATCTTCTTATCCATTCCTCTGTTGATGGACATTTAGATTGCTTCCATGTCTTGACTATTGTAAATAGTGCTGCTATGAACATTGGGGTGCATGTATATTTTCAAATTAGAGTTTTCTCCAGATACATGCCCAGGAGTGGGATTGCTGGATTACATGGTAGTTCTATTTTTAGTTTTTTAAGCAACCTCCATACTGTTCTCTACAATGGTTGTGCCAGTTTACATTCCCACCAACAGTGTAGAAGGGTTCCCTTTTCTCCACACCCTCCCCAGCATTAATTGTTTGTAGACTTTTTGATGATGGTTATTCTGACCAGTGTGAGGTGATACCTCATTGTAGTTTTGACTTGCATTTCTCTGATAATTAGTGATGTTGAGCATCTTTTTATGTGCTTTTTGGCCAACCGTATGTCTTCTTTGGAGAAATGTCTATTTAGATCTTCTGCCCATTTTTTGATTGTGTTCTTTGTGGATTTTTTGACATAGAGCTGTATGAGCTGTTTGTATATTTTGGAGATTAATCCCTCGTCGGTTGCTTTGTTTGCAAATATTTTCTCCCATTCTGAGGGTTGTCCTTTCATCTTGTTTATGGTTTCCTTTGCTGTGCAAAAGCCTTTAAGTTTAATTAGGTCCCATTTGTTTATTTTTGTTTTCATTTTCATTACTCTAGTAGATGGATCCAAAAAGACCCTGCTGTGATTCATGTCGGAGAGTATTCTGCCTATGTTTTCCTCTAAGAGTTTTATAGCGATAGTATCTGGTTTTACATTTAGGTCTTTAATCCATTTTGAGTTTATTTTTGTGTATGGTGTTAGGGAGTGTTGTAATTTCATTCTTTTACATGTAGCTGTCCAGTTTTCCCCAGACCACTTACTGAAGAGACTGTCTTTTCTCCATTGTATATTCTTGCCTCCTTTGCTGTAGAGTAATTGATCATAAGTGTGTGGGTTTATTTCTGGGCTTTCAATCCTATTCCATCGATCTATATTTCTGTTTTTGTGCCAGTACCATACTGTTTTGATTACTGTAGCTTTGTAGTATAGTCTGACATCAGGGAGCCTGATTCCTCCAGCTGTTTTTCTTTCTCAATATTGTTTTGGCTATTCAGGAGTGTTTTCATACAAATTTAAAAATTCAAGTTCTGTGGAAAATGCCATTGGTAATTTGATAGGGATTGAATTGAATCTGTGGATTGCTTTGGGTAGTATAGTCATTTTGACAATATTGATATTTCCAATCCAAGAACATGCTATATCTTTCCATCTGTTTGGGTCATCTTTGATTTCTTTCATCAGTGTCTTATATACTTGTTTAAAATTTTGAACAATTAAATAGAGTGTAAAATACTTGGAGTAATATTACATTTGTTAAGTGAAAAGTTTTAGTTCAAGAATGAAATATTGTATGAAATTTGAGTAATATCTCTAAAAGAAAAATTTATTCTTTTTTATCAGTTGCTATTAATAAAGTCCCTTGTTATTAACTGTAACATTATTTATTACTGCAACATTATATAGATACAAGTTTTTCTTTTCCTTTTTCAAAATAAAATAGGTTAATGTAATTTTAAAACATATCATTATTTTTCTCCTTTTGCTATTGATATTTATTTTTTTGTCTTAGTTTTATTAAATAAAAAACTCCACTAATATAGAATATTGTGTTACCTTTGGTTCCTATTCTACTATTTTTTTAACATCTTTATTAGAGTATAATTGCTTTACATTGTTGTGTTAGTTTCTGCTGTATAACAAAGTGAATCATCTGTACGTATACATGTAACACCCTCAGAATGGGAGAAAATATTTGCAAATTAAGCAACTGACAAAGGATTTATCTCCAAAATATACAAGCAGATCATGCAGCTCAATATCAAAAAACAAACAACCAAATCCAAAAATGGGCAGAAGACCTAAATATACATTTCTCCAAAAAAGATATACAGATTGCCCACAAACACATGAAAGGATGCTCAACATCACTAATCATTAGAGAAATGCAAATCAAAACTACAATGAGGTATCACCTCACACCGGTCAGAATGGCTATCATCAAAAAAATCTACAGACAATAAATGCTGGAGAGGGTGTGGAATAAAGGGAACACTCTTGCACTGTTGGTGGGAATGTAAATTGATACAATTGATATAGCCACTGTGGAGAACAGTATGGAGGTTTCTTAAAAAACTAAAAATAGAACTACCATATGACCCAGGAATCCCACTGCTGGGCATATACCCTGAGAAAACCATAATTCAAAAAGAGTCATGTACCACAATGTTCATTGCAGCACTATTTACAATAGCCAGGACATGGAAGCAACCTAAGTGTCCATCGACAGATGAATGGATAAAGAAGATGTGGCACATATATACAATGGAATATTACTCAGCCATAAAATGAAACGAAATGGAGATATTTGTAGTGAGGTGGATGGACCCAGAGTCTGTCATATAGAGTGACGTAAGTCAGAAAGAGAAAAACACTGTATGCTAACACATATATATGGAATCTTAAAAAAAAAAAAAGGTTCTGAAGAACCTAGGGGCAGGACAGGAATAAAGACGCAGACATAGAGAATGGACATGAGGACACTGGGAGGGGCAAGGGTAAGCTGAGACAAAGTGAAAGAGTGGCATTGACATATATACACTACCAGATGTAAAATAGATAGCTAGTAGGAAGCAGCCACAAAGCACAGGGAGATCAGCTCAGTGCTTTGTGACCAACTAGAGGGGTGGGATAGGGAGGGTGGGAGAGGGAGGGGATATGTATACGTATAGTTGATATTTATTTAAAATTTTTTTCTTCTGGCATGATTGTATATATAAGTACAATAAAATAAAACATTCACTGTGTGTCTTTTCTGGCCATTATTATTCGTTATTTCATTTCATGATTATTACTGACAGTTATTTTATCATAGAGAGGAAAGGGATGTTAACAAGGAAAGATCTGCTCCAGGTGTCAAATATGCCAGGTTCGCTGCTGCTGTGTCGGGTCCTCTCTAACTGTATCTTAGTTTCTCCATTTGGGGGATTTTTGCTTTTATTTCCATCACCTCCTTTCTTTCTTTGGATTTATTTTGTGGCTCTTTTTCTAACTTCTTAAGTGGTATGCTGAAGAAAAACTTTAGGGCCTAGATTTTTAAACAAAATGTTAATGTTGCAATTTAATGTGTGTATTTTTCTTCAGTGAAAGTGAAGAACTTCAGTAGCCTATGATGACAGTTTGTTATCATTCATAATTATCTTCTTTTGCATTGTCTTATGTTCACTACTTACCAAATGCTTTCCACATACATAACAATATATTAGGTGATGTGTGTGCTACAAAGATCCAGGAGGACATAATTCCTATTCTTAAAGATACTGTATTTATTGTTAGAAATTAGTGTGTCAGGAGTCTTCCTGGCACTGATTCTCGTCTGTGCCCTGCTTATTACAACGGGTGGTGGATGAAGATGGGTGCTCAGAAGTATGGATAATGGTGTGACTGGAACTGAGACTGGATGTGGGCTCATAGAAATTGTACTTGTTTTATGCACCATATTATAATCTTCCACCAAAAAGCCCTCAGTTACATTGCTGACATTGCCATGTCTCCATCTCCGCCTCCTCACGTTCCGTAAACCTGTGAGTCTAGTTCCTGTTGTCATTGACTTCCCATCCCTAGTCTCCTGGTCTTTAATGGAAGTTTGCATTGTTTGTACACCTGCAACAGAAGGGATGGTAATGGGGAGAAAATGATGTTTAGGAGAAAATAATTATAAGAAATGGGTGAAGGTGCATACCCCAAAGGGGTGAAGAAAGTTCCCTTGACCCTCAGGCTAGTGATTTGGGGTTAACTCCACAGATGACAGGAGAAAACACAGAAGGAATTAGGAGGCAAGGAGTGTAGTCCACATCAGATTTGGGGGGGAGTTTGTTTTTACAAGAATACTTTGTAGGTGTTGTTGGGTATTTCCATTAGGAAGCACATAGTGTCTAACTGGTTAACTTTTTTGATATTATAGCAATTGATGAACATCGCTCAGACTCATATTTCCTTAGGATGTATAAAATTGTAATATTGTATCATTCCTTCTGTATTCACTAAATGGAATAATTCTATAAAGATGAAATTACCCTCACCAACTATTTGGTTTGCCCTGAATTACAGTTAGTATAGGAGAGGTGGGATAACTGCTTGATCTTTTCCTTTATTTACTGTTTTAAAAATTGTCAGTTCATTAATGCCCTCCAAAGGAGATAAATGTTTTTGGTTTTTGTGTTTTTTTTTTTTGAGAAGCTTTACAAAGTGATAGACTAAATAAAACATATGCCATGTGTTTCGATTTATGGCAGTCATCCTTATTGATGCTCAAATTTTCTAGTCTTTGGCCAGTGGTAGCCTTTTTTATATTAGTTTCTGAATCCACTAGAGATAATTCTCATGGGCTTTGTCAGTAACTTTCTCTTTGGTATTTAAGATGATCCAAGTTCATATTATGCATTTCTTTTCCTCCTTACCTAGACCTGGAATCAACTATTTCTCTAAGGAGTTTCAATTCCTTTTACTCAGAAATTACAGTTAAAGACCAGGAACAAAAGGTGTTCATTGTTACTATATTAGTCACTGTTTCAAGACATTTTGGTGGACAGAGATACGAAATACTTTATTTCCTTTGTGCTTATATAACACTTTATAAATTCTTATTGGTAACTACATTTCATATTAAGGACTATGGGGTTTTTACTTAACTTCATTGACCTTATAATTGCATTTTGTTCTCTCCATGCTTAAAAATCCTGGTTTTCGAGAACACCGGTAAAATTACCCATTTGTTTTATCCCACAATACACACATGGCAGTTCCAAAATAGTAATAGTGACACTTACTAACTGAAAACAAATTAAGAATTTGTTTTTATAGTTACTGTTGCCTTTAAAGTATATCCCACTAGGAATGTTTGGTCAAATTTATAAGTTACTTGAAATAGTTCTTCCTTGTGTTGTTGTACTATCAATATGATACATGGATTTTACTTTTAAATTTTAGGAAATGCTTTTTGAAATTGATTTTGCTTTAAAATTATTTAAAATATTTAGGTGCGGTCAAAGTGAAATTTAAAATTCACAAAATAGGGCATATTCCAAAATGTTTAGTTTTTATCCCTGTTCTCTCTATTCTCTCTCCTTCTAGGAAAACCTTTATGTATTTAACTTTATGCTTGTTTTTATAATACATATTTATTTTATAATATAAATTTCATATGTTATAATACTGTAATGTAAACTTTATAGTTTTACATGAATATATAGGTAGATGTAGTCCCTTCCTTAAATAAACAGTAGCAAACTACACATGCTGCTTCCCACCTTGATATTTTCCACCTACCTTGGAGATCACTCCATGGTAGTATACAGGGGTATACCTCATTACTTTTCATGTACATGGCTTATTCCCAATTTGATGGACATTTGCTTTGTTTCAAGTCTTTTACTATTACAAAGAGTGCTGTAATAAATCAACTTGTGTATATTTTATCAGTATATTTTGGAATAGTTTCCTAGAAGTGGGATTGCTAGGTCAAAAGGTAAACATACATATTTATATGAAATTTTGTTAGATATTGCCAATTCCTCTCCTTAGGGGTTATAGTATTTTGCATTCCCACCTGCAGTATATTAGAATGCCTGTTTTCCAATGGCCTCCCTTATGGCTTATACTATTAAACTTTCATATTGTATCTGATTGGTGAGAAACAATCTTCCGATACATTCTTTTAGTAGAAGAAAGATTGAATATTGTTCATAGCTGCAGACCATTTAGGGTTTTGAGTGCTTTTCTTTATAATATTAATTTAATAATATATTAAGGCTAGTACCCCTTTGTGTGTGATATAACTGCAATTTTCCCCTAGTTTGTTTTTTTATTTTGCTTATGGTATTATTTCCTTGTAAAAAATTCTTAAATTTTAATAAGATTAGTCATTTCCCCCATTATTCCTTCTGGATTTTGAATTATAGTTAGGAACGTTTTTCCCAACTACAAGTTATAAAGCAGTTAATCTGTGTTTTTTTCTAGTACTTGTTTTGCTTTATTTTATTTTTTGATAGTGAACTCTGATCCTTTTAGAACTTATCCTAATGTATGATGTGAAGAATTGGCCCACTTTTATTGTTTTCCATGTGGCTATCCTCATTTAGCCACCCTTTTTATGAAGGAGTCCGTCTTCTCTCTGCTTATATGAGATATGGGACTTTCTTGTATACTGAATTTTCACATGCAGTTGAGTCTATTTCTTTTCTTGTCCTTCCACCCAACCCTGTTTCTACTCTCTTCTTCTTGGTATTAAAATAGAGACTGGTCCCTCATGTTAAGGATGCACATGTACTTGCATAATGTTGTCAGAACTATCAGAAACACAAACATAAATATGTATGCAAGGAATTTACAGTCTTTAAAAGACAAGTTTTCATGTCAATGTGCATCTCTTGCTCCATGTGTCTTTAACACAGAGAGCATGACCACAGATTCTATATCTAACTTGGCTGTTGAGTTGTTGGGTGTTCCTATATATATATCACTTCCTCCAAGTTGAAGAAGTTTTATCACGAACTCAATAAAAACATAGTATCTAAAACATTTATGGTGGAACTGCTTCTTATGGCAAACTGAATCATTGGTATACATTTAATAATGCACCTATTTTAATATCTGTTAATAGAGCTTTGAGACTAGCTTTTTGATCCATTTTGTCTTGCAACAAACAACATGCAAGATGCACTATACCTGCAACCAGCTTTTCCAAATCACATTTAATTGAAAGATCCCAATTAGCAAGTTGTTTATCAGTAGAACAGACATGCGCATTCATATCATTGCTGTGTTCTTCTGCTTGCTTATGAATTACTGGAAAGCTACTGTTTTAGACAATGGCAGAAGGAAAGAAAGAAGAGGGGAAAAAATCTCTTGCAATTTTAGGGAAAATGAAGTAGAAAAGTATTCTCTGGAGATTTCATTATAAATGGTTAGCACAATTATGCTAAATGGAATCGATATATTTACATTGTTTTGTTCAAGGTTTATCAGGTTCCATTATGAAACAATGAAATGCAATTAATATATTGTCAGTTAATTTTTCTTGTTTTATTTGAAAATGCTTCGGCATATTTTAGCATATCATTTTTAGAGTAGCAAATAACTCTAATGTATAACATTAATAAACGGTGATAGACTTTACTATAAATATTGCATCTGTTGCCAAGAAAAGTTACATACAAAAACAGAGCATTGAAAACAGCAGTTCAGTAATTCTTTTGGTAGTAGAGACATGGGCCTTCTGTATCATTTTAAGTGTCTTTGCACTACTTGAACCTCTGCACTTGGAGAATATTGTTTTTTATACTTCAACAGTTAGCTGAGTTTAAGGGATTAACACCATATATGTGGTGTTGTGAGTGCCGAGAAAACCAACTGAGCAGTTTTCTGCCCCTTGTGTTTAGAGGGGAAGAGCTGAGGACTGAGGGAAAGCTGTGACAAACTTGTCACATGTACAATCATATCTAGATATTGTTACAAAGAATAACTTAAAAAATTAAGGCAGTCAATAAAATACTTAGAATTAACACAAAATAAAACTACCAATCAAAAAGTTTCCATGGACTAAATTATTTTGGATTTCAAAAATCTTTTTGTTATTTGAAAATAAATATTAAGTAATAAAGTATATAATAATTCAAAATATATTGTTTTCTGGTATCATTTGATATATCAAAGCAGATACCAATTTTACTTAACTGGGACTGCTTCACAATTATCAAACTACACTCTGAATTTTATGTAAAAATTTCATGTAAAAATTTCATGTATGCATTCTATATCAATTCAAAGGAAGCTTGAGGCACTGAAAAGCACGCGAGATACCACAAAATCAGAAAACAAGATCAACCACCATTATTTTTCCTCACCTGCCTTCTTCCATATTAAACTTTATGGAAATGTGGCAAAGGATTAGAATTTCTTTTTTGCATAAGAGAAGATGAAATAGTTTAACTTAAAAATAAGAGAACTTGAATCTCTAAATGCTATTTCTACCTATTAAGCAGATATTTAGGTTGACTTCTAATACTGCATATTTAATTTGAGTATATCAGGAATTTTAAGATAGACAGAAAACAGCTGATATGAAAGTAGGTGGTTATAAAGATGTGAAATAAAGGAGATCTGAGTTTCACAGAGTAAAAAGTTGCCCATCTTATGTGTTATGAATAGTTTTGGAAGTCCTCATTCACTCCCTGCCTTCTAATCCAACATATTCCCTTCTTACTTGCCTGATCACTTTAGGGCTTAAAATTCCCATTAGAGAATTATTTCTTCAAATTATGACTTTTCTTTCCCTCTTTAAAATTCACGTACAATTAAGAAAAAACATGCTAACTTGATAGTAACTAAAAGTCAATTTATATTTCAATTATGAATAAGTAATTAATCTTCAGCTCAGGCATGATAAACTTGACTGGTAAATTGATGGGCACATGAAAGCATTCTGAACATGGGTTTCTGCCTAAAGATGGGTACTTCAGTGGGGTGCAACAGCAGCGAGACATCATAATGTGGAAATTCATAAAGCAAGGATAGGTTCCAAGAAATATGGTCCCACACTTATCAATTCCATCATGTTCACTCTCTTATTCTTTTTTGGTTTCATGTTTTCTGCCCTCAAATATATTTCAAACAAGGGAAACTTTTTTAAAAGACGAGAAAAAGTAAATAGTTTCACTTGAAATATGTTTCTTTATCTACTACCTAAAATTTGTCCTTCCTTTCACTGGCAAACATTTATGCTGAGTTGAGCAGTGTTCACTCTCTCCATTTTATTTTATTTTATTTTATTTATTTATTTTTTGCGTTACGCGGGCCTCTCTCTGTTGTGGCCTCTCCCGTTGCGGAGCACAGGCTCTGGACACACAGGCTCGGCAGCCATGGCTCACGGGTCCAGCCGCTTCACGGCATGTGGGATCTTCCCGGATCAGGGCATGAACCCGTGTCCCCTGCATCGGCAGGCGGACTCTCTACCACTGCGCCACAAGGGAAGCCCATCTCCATTTTATTGATATCCATTAGCTATAACACTTTGGATATTGTTTCAGATCCCATCAAACTACTGAAAACTTCTATGTTGAATAATTTTTATCACCAAAAATCTTTCCTCTGACTTTATTACTTTTTTTCCCATTAGCTTAATTAATAGACACTTATTCCTCATACTTCTGGAGGCTGGAAGTCTGAGATCAGGGTGCCAACACGGTTGGGTTCTGGTGAGATCTCTCTTTTGGGATGTAGACTGCTAATTTCTAGCTGTATCCTCACACCACAGAAAGAGAGAGAGCTGAGTTTCTGTTCTCTTCTTATTAGGGCCCTAATCCCATTTATGTGGGTTCTACCCTCATGACCTAATTACCTCCCAATGGCCCCACCTCCTAATACCACCCAGTTGGGGGTTGGATTTCAACATATGAATTTTGGCGTAATCCGTAAGAACTACTGATCCTTCAATGTCCCATGTTATTCCCAATACTTTGATGAAACATTTACTCACTCTTCTAGCTTTCAACCATGTCTGAAATTCTATGACACATGGATTCCAACCACACAATTTTGGACTTAACTATATTCCATCCTCAATTGTTCATTATTGTTTCATAACTTTGTAGTTTGAATGTTCTCAGGGCTTCATCTGTGGATTTTAATAACTCATTAGCTCAAGCTTACATATATCGTAGCAGGACTTCGGCACCACCTCCTGGGATCATTGTTATTTCTGGGGCCTCAAGGGGCATTGTAATGTGCTCTGGAATAAGACTGCCCACATTCTTCTGCACTAACCATTTGGAAGCAGTGCCTCCACATGGCCACCACTGCCATGAGAACGCCCCTCCGTGGGTGTTGTACTTGTTCCTGCTGTTCTGTCAGGCACAGGGATTTCTACCGATGGATTATTTGACCTCTGAGTGAGTAAAACTACAGAGCTAACTAGGAAATAACAGAGGTAAAAATGAGCTTTTTCTTCAACTTCATGCTGAATTTAATTACTTGCCCCCGTTTCCCCAACCAAGAAACCAGATTACTTTGTGCTCTAAGTCTCATATGGTCTTGACTGGAAAATCATCTGAAGTTTTTCTCTCTCTCCCATCACTTCCTACAAGAGCTCAAAAATGGTTCCTTTCAGGAATTGATGCTGTATTTTTCTCTTCTTTACTCTCTGGTGTCTTCCCGGTAAGTTTTTGCACAAACCAACTTTCCTCTCTTATTAGCCCTGCTGTCTTAGACAAAACTACTAAAAGCCCTCGTGAAATTAGTTGATAAAAATAAAGATGGGAGATAGGGAGGGAAGAAAGGAGTTGCAAACCATCCCACAAAATTTCCACTTGTGTTCATCTTAGAAACCTCACTACACATTTCTATCTTGCCTTCCAGTTTGGTTGACAAGCTACTTAGGGGTGGTATCTCTGTTTTCCCTATTCATCAAAGTGCCTAACACAATGCTCTGCAAATGGTAGATGTAAAATAAATACTGGATTAATTGATTAGAACTAAAACTCTGAGGACAGTTTCAAGTATCAAGTGGAAAATTTTACAGAATGAGGGAGAGTCATCCAAACTCAGAGATTTTTATTAATCTATGAAAGTTTTCTGTGTATAATTTTGCTGAAAACTATCCTATACTCACTATTGTCAGAGATTACAGTATGAAAATTTAGCAGATTTAGTGTTTGAGATTCCCCAAACTAAGTAGCCTCACGTTGGTCGAACAACCCTTAAAGTGACTGGTGTTTATTATATCTTTCTTATGGAAAAAAAATATGTATACATTTTACCACATTTTGGGTGTGCAAGGGAATGTGAGATCATCACACAGTAAAGCAAAATCTGTCTGAATGCATGAAAAAACAAGGAACCATGTGGTTAAAGATTACAAAAATGGTGGATGGATTACTATGACATTTGGGTGTTCCAAGAAGTGAGTGGGTCTGAGTCAGAGGCTGAGAAACCAGGAATGGAAACCAAGGATCTTCAATAGCATTGAGGATTTAGAAGGCTAAATTCTTGCCATGAATTAAGATTTATGAGGGTGATGTTCTATGTCATTTAAATAAACCCTATTACATGTATATGTGTGTGTGTGTGTGTAACATGTATATACTTCTCTCACTCATATTATGCAAAATAATTTCATGTTTATTCTACAGTCTGATCTGTAGGTAGTATTGGGGGACTGAGGTTTTATGATATGGGTTTTAAGGTATAGTAGTATTCTTTAACTTCCATCTTTGCTTTGTTCTGAAATAAAAAATGTTATAACCAACTTTAAAAAAATGATACTTTATATACTTCCTTATTTACATGATAAAGTAATCTGAATTCTTTTGGAGGGAGAACAACTATTCAAACAAAGAAAGTTTTAAGATGCCCACTTCTTTTTTTTTAAAATAAATTTATTTATTTATTTTTGGCTGCGTTGGGTCTTCGTTGTTGTGCATGGGCTTTCTCTAGTTGAGGTGAGCGGGGGCTACTCTTCACTGTGGTGTGCAGGCTTCTCATTGGGGTGGCTTCTTTTGTTGCAGAGCAAGGGCTCTAGGCATGCAGACTTCAATAGTTGTGGCATGCGGGCTCGGTAGTTGTGGCTTGCGGGCTCTAGAGCACAGGCTCAGTAGTTGTGGCGCACAGGCTTAGTTGCTCCGTGGCATGTGGGATCTTCCCGGCCCAGGGCTTGAACCCGTGTCCCCTGCATTGGCAGGCGGATTCTTAACCACTGCTCCACCAGGGAAGTCCTACCATTCTTCTTAAGTAAAGAACAATCGCCACTTTCAGTGTGATATTTGACCCATTATTCGTTATCATTCCAGGCCATAAAAAAAAACAGATTTTAAAGCTTTACTGCCCATCTGTTTTAGTCGGCATAATTAATAAATATCTGCCAGAGGCTGTACTAAGTCTGTGTTTTTAGCTTTTATGACAGGTCAGTCTTTTTTAAAGCAAGTATACTGCACACTCTATTCAGTCATCACTCAAGGTGAGGGTTCAAGAGGGAAAGGATGATTATAGGAGAGGATAATTATAATCATAATTCCAGCTATTACAAAAACTATTTCTTAATTAGATTTGTTAGCATATTCTATCTAGTATGTACATTTCCATTTGGGTCCTTGGTAGATCAGTTTTTGAAATTAGTACTTCTGTTATCTTCTTATATATTTTATAGAAGAACAGGAATCTGAGAGTAAAAGGCAAGGGATTCCTCGTTTGATGTAATTAACACAGACTGCTTCATTCACTATTTCTTAGGCTGACCAGCCATACTGATAGGAGTCCTTAAGTGTCGGGGCTCCTCTAAATGTGCTGTATGAGGATGAAGGATAATGCAAGCAGAGAGTGTGGGAGGGTGTGCTTCATCAGTACACCAGAGAGGAGTATTCAATGGATTGGTAAAGGAAATCTTCAATTACCTGGTCCAGAAACAGAGCCCAGCAAGATAAGCCAGGAAGACGGGAACAGTAGCAGTAATCCAAGACAGGGAAGTTGGAAGAGTGATGTGGGTAAAGTCTGGAGAGAGCACTTTCTGAGAATAGTTATTTACTTATTATCAGAGGGAAGGATGTAGTTCTGTGTAGCTCACTTTTGCATTCTCCAAAGCATTTGACATGGCATTCTTTTTTTTTTTTTACATTGAGGCAATGAATAAATATATTTTGAATGAATGCTTAAATCATAAAATGCCACATATTATTTTTCTACCAAAGAATAACTTTAAAAAATTTTCCAACTTACCACTGGCCATCATGGGTAATGAAGCAATATTTAGCATACAACTATGTTTTTAAGGCAAAACCCCAACCATTGTATTTCTGTTTTATAGAGAAATTTTGAAATGCTGAGTAATGACATTTTGAGTACAAGAGAGACCTGACCTTGTTGAATAGGTTTTTGAAAGGTCATTTTCATCTGCTTTATTTTTCAGAACGTCTTTAGTATCAGAAATTTAATTGTTTGCATCTTCTCACCAAGAAGGTAAATTCTCAGAAAAAAATTTTCTTTTTAAACAGTTTCTGGTTGCTCATCTTTATCTTCCTCCTCAAGTTATTAGGTCACTTTAAGTGAATCATGATTTTACTCTTCCTGACTATGTCTGTATTTTCCCTCTTGGTAATGAGAGTAGGAGCAAACTACCAGATGCTGGTAGACATGGTAGCTTCATTTTGTTGAGATCATGTTCCTGGAAGCTGGCAAGCTCCTACTCTTTTCCCATGACACTGAAAAGAATATCTTTTGCTCTCAAGTCTCTGTGTGTGCAAGTAATAGTCCTCAGTTTCCTTATATAATTTAGGTCATAATTATTACATGCAAGATTCTCTGTTTGTCCTAGTTCAACAGACAATGTAATGGCAAAAATCATGGAAAATTAGATATACATATATAACTTATTAATAATTGTCTAAGCAACCTTGTCCTGTAGAAATATAGCACAGGCCGCCTATGTCATTTTAATTGTTCTAGCATCTATTACATTTAAAAAAATAAAAAGAAACAAGTAAAATTATTTTTCATAATATGTTTAACAACATGTAACCATGTATATCCAAATTAACATTTCAACATGTAATCGATATTAAAATTACTAATGACCTAGTTTACATTATTTTTCTCATACTAAGTTTTCAAAATTCAGTGTTTATTTTCTACTTATAGCATCTCTCAATTAGGACACTACATTTTCATTGGATATATTTGATCTATATATTTCATAAAATGTTCAGTTGAAAACAAAAGATTTATATATTCAAACTGTTCAAAATACTTAAAAGTTTTACAATGCTGAATCAAATATCAGATTTTAGATTTAAGTTTTTATAGACTTTTTTAATATGACAAATTTTATTTTTTTGATTTAAAAATTTTTTATTTTATATTGGAGTATAGTTGATTAACAATGTTGTATAGATTCATTTTTTAGAGCAGTTTTAGGTGCAGAGCAAAACTGAGAG